>NC_133730.1:5338060-5518462 GCF_048934315.1 Petromyzon marinus
CGTGGAAGTCCAGTTTACCGTGGGAGTCCAGTTTACCGTGGAAGTCCAGTTTACCGTGGAAGTCCAGTTTACCGTGGAAGTCCAGTTTACCGTGGAAGTCCAGTTTACCGTGGAAGTCCAGTTTACCGTGGGAGTCCAGTTTACCGTGAAAGTCCAGTTTACCGTGGAAGTCCAGTTTACCGTGGAAGTCCAGTTTACCGTGGAAGTCCAGTTTACCGTGGCAGTCCAGTTTACCGTGGAAGTCCAGTTTACCGTGGCAGTCCAGTTTACCGTGGAAGTCCAGTTTACCGTGGCAGTCCAGTTTACCGTGGAAGTCCAGTTTACCGTGGCAGTCCAGTTTACCGTGGAAGTCCAGTTTACCGTGGCAGTCCAGTTTACCGTGGAAGTCCAGTTTACCGTGGCAGTCCAGTTTACCGTGGAAGTCCAGTTTACCGTGGAAGTCCAGTTTACCGTGGCAGTCCAGTTTACCGTGGGACTCCAGTCACACGACTGCGGCATTGCCTCTGTCACTATGGGTCTGCCGTGTGCATGCTGCTGCTGTTGACTTATTTGGATCCCCACACGGCAAGATAGGATTGGGCCTCATGCGCGAGAAGCTATCGGCCGGTTGTGAGGCCTGAACACCGCCAAAGTTGCGTAGCGATAACAACGTTGGCTCGTCACGTTCACACGTGACGGCACAAACTCCGTTTGCTTCTGCACTTTTTCGCGCATGCATGCATGCATGCCACAGTTTCACTTTACTCTTGAGCTGTAAACACTTTAAGTCAGGGCACCGTAAGTCGAGGAGGGGGTGGGCCCCCCATCCGTGATCCCCTGCCCTCCCGTTTCTCCTGGGTGGCCTGTCCCAAGGAACCGGGCCAAGGATCTAGGAAAGAAAAGGTTTCCTTGCTCGGCCTATACGTGGCAAAGAGCTACATAGCCCACTGAGCTATAATATAGCTCTTTTTCAGAAGCGACCTGGCCACAATCGATAGCTCAACGAACTGGGCTCATCATCAGCATCATCACGTGGGCATTTGTGGCAGCCAAATACTCTCTGAACGCGTGACATAGATTCTAAATGTGGAGGGAAAAATCGGAGGACTCAGAAAAAATAAAATCCACTTGACCAAGGAGAGAGACACGCAAACTCCAAATATACAGCAGCAGGCGTCAGGGTCAGGATCAAACCCACGACCTCCTGTATACGAGGCGAGGTAGTTAACGTCTCCTAGCCACCGTGATGATGATGAGAGCGAGAGACACGCAAACTCCAAATATACAGCAGCAGCAGGCGTCAGGGTCGGGATCGAACCCACGACCTCCTGTATACGAGGCGAGGTAGTCAACATCTGGCCATCGTGGCGCCCCAGAAATCGTGTGGCCGGGTTCGTAGCGTAGCGTGCTGACCGCTACACTAACTAACGCTGCCCACACCCGTGATATGCATTCACCCGAGGACGCGTGTTGATCGTTAAACCAGCCGGTAATGTGTGAGTGCGCTCGTGCGCGCGGGGAAACCTGCTCGGTCCAATCAGTCTGCGGGATCGCCTTAATCCAACCGGTGAACGGGCGAGTGCACGTCAACGATATCGACGTGCGGCCATTTGATCCAAGGAGAATGAGGAGGAGGAGGGGGGGAGGACAATGAGGAGGAGGAGGGGGGGGAGGACAATGAGGAGGAGGGGGGGGGGAGGACAATGAGGAGGAGGAGGGGGGGGAGGACAATGAGGAGGAGGAGGGGGGGGAGGAGGAGGGGGGGGAGGACAATGAGGAGGCGGAGGGGGGGAGGACAATGAGGAGGAGGAGGGGGGAGAATGAGGAGGAGGAGGGGGGGAGGACAATGAGGAGGAGGAGGACAATGAGGAGGAGGAGGGGGGGAGGAGGAGGGGGGGGAGGACAATGAGGAGGCGGAGGGGGGGAGGACAATGAGGAGGAGGAGGGGGGGAGAATGAGGAGGAGGGGGGGAGGAGGATGAGGAGGAGGGGGGGGGAGGAGGATGAGGAGGAGGGGGGGGAGGAGGATGAGGAGGAGGAGGGGGGGAGAATGAGGAGGAGGGGGGGAGGAGGATGAGGAGGAGGGGGGGGGAGGAGGATGAGGAGGAGGGGGGGGAGGAGGATGAGGAGGAGGGGGGGAGGAGGATGAGGAGGAGGGGGGGAGGAGGATGAGGAGGAGGGGGGGAGGAGGATGAGGAGGAGGGGGGGAGGAGGATGAGGAGGAGGGGGGGAGGAGGATGAGGAGGAGGGGGGGAGGAGGATGAGGAGGAGGGGGGGAGGAGGATGAGGAGGAGGGGGGAGGAGGATGAGGAGGAGGGGGGGAGGAGGATGAGGAGGAGGGGGGGAGGAGGATGAGGAGGAGGGGGGGAGGAGGATGAGGAGGAGGGGGGGAGGAGGATGAGGAGGAGGGGGGGAGGAGGATGAGGAGGAGGGGGGGAGGAGGATGAGGAGGAGGGGGGGAGGAGGTTGAGGAGGAGGGGGGGAGGAGGATGAGGAGGAGGGGGGGAGGAGGATGAGGAGGAGGGGGGGGAGGAGGGGGGGAGAATGAGGAGGAGGGGGGTGAGGATGAGGAGGAGGGGGGGGGAGGAGGATGAGGAGGAGGGGGGGGGGAGGAGGATGAGGAGGGGGGGAGGGAGGATGAGGAGGAGGGGGGGAGGAGGATGAGGAGGGGGGGGAGGAGGATGAGGAGGAGGGGGGGAGTAGGATGAGGAGGAGGGGGGGAGGAGGATGAGGAGGAGGGGGGGGAGGAGGAGGGGGGGGAGGAGGAGGGGGGAGGAGGATGAGGAGGAGGGGCGGGAGGAGGATGAGGAGGAGGGGGGGGGAGGAGGGGGGGAGGATGAGGAGGAGGGGTGGGAGGAGGAGGAGAGGATGAGGAGGGGGGGGGAGGAGGATGAGGAGGGGGGGGAGGAGGATGAGGAGGGGGGGGAGTAGGATGAGGGGGGGGGAGGATGAGGAGGATGAGGAGGGGGGGGGAGGAGGAGGAGGATGAGGAGGGGGGGAGTAGGATGAGGGGGGGGGATGAGGAGGGGGGGGGAGGAGGATGAGGAGGGGGGGAGGATGAGGAGGGGGGGGGGAGGGAGGATGAGGAGGGAGGAGGATGAGGAGGGGGGGGGGAGGAGGATGAGGAGGGGGGGGAGAAGGATGAGGAGGGGAGGAGGATGAGGGAGGAGGGGGGGATGAGGAGGGGGGGGAGGAGGATGAGGCGGGGGGGGGGAGGATGAGGAGGGGGAGGGAGGAGGATGAGGAGGGGGGGATGAGGAGGGGGGGAGGATGAGGAGGGGGGGATGAGGAGGGGGGGAGGATGAGGAGGGGGGGATGAGGAGGGGGGGAGGATGAGGAGGGGGGGATGAGGAGGGGGGGAGGATGAGGAGGGGGGGATGAGGAGGGGGGGAGGATGAGGAGGGGGGCGAGTAGGAGGGGGGGGGCTAGGGTTAGACAAATCCCTGGTGGCAATGGGGGAGGGTGCAAGGAGGAGAAGCGGGCGGCAGAGGAGGAGGGGGGGGTGCTATGGAAGTTACCGCACGTAAATAAAGAACTGCTGAATCACCAGCAGAGCGTCTGCGGATGAAAGCTTTGGTGGGGGAGTGGTGGGGAGGTGGTGATGGTGGGGGAGTGGTGGGAGGAGTGGTGGGGGGAGTGGTGGGGGGGCTTCAACCCAGAGACGCTCTCTGACTTCGGGGTGGAGTTGAGGACGCTGCTGTTGCTGCTGCTGTAATCTTTATTTTCTTTCGGCAGCGCTTCCTTGCCGCTGCCTCCCCCGGTGACGCGGAGGGCCGTGTTCGTGTCGTGCCGCGCGTTGAAACGAAACTTTAAAAAATAAGCCTTTTTAGTTTTATATTGTACACCAGGGTGTAAGCTTCCCCCCCCCCCCTATCCACCGGAGCAAAATATATCTACACACACACGCAGCTCTTAGATTTCTCAGAAGCGGCCCTGGCGATCACAAGTGATAGCTGAACGAAGTGGCGGCTTATCGGCAAACACTCTAAAGTGTGGAGGGGGAAACCCAGAGAGAAATCCACGCGACCACGGGGAGAGCGAGAGAGAGAGACATGCAAACTATAAATATACAGCAGCAGGCGTCAGGGTCGGGATCGAACCCACGAACTCCTGTAGACCAGGCGAGGTAGTCAACATCTCCTAGCCACCGCGTTGTTATGCGGCCCGACGTCCGACGTTTCGCCCCAGGCGCTGGGCCCAGCGCCTGGGGCGGAAACGTCGGACGCCTTGTCGAAACAACGCACGGCACATCCCGAAGACGCGTCATTGGAGAGCTACGGGACAGTGTTGTTGTTGTTTGTTGTTGTTGATGGTGGTGGTGGTGAGCGGTGGTGCAGCGGTTAACGTGCCACGCTACAAAACCCCAACACCGGTGACAATTTATCCGGTCCGACTCGGCCTCAAATAAGCGCCTGGGTGCAGCGCGTAGCAAACATCGCCACTGAGGGAGACAAAGGCGGCCGGGCGTGGTGCCGTCCCCACCCACCCGCTCGTGTGCCACAGCGCCGGCCTTCACAGGCTCTGCTGCTCGCTAACAGCACCTGCCCCAACAGCCTGTCAAGGCTACATGGGGCATCTTTGTCTTTGATGGTGGTGAGTGGGGGTAGTCGGAGCTTGCTGCTCTGGGTGGTTGGGTGGCTTCAGAGTTGTGGGGGGGGGGGGGGACAGCCGAGGGGATTTTTCTGGGTGGCTCGTCTGGGTGGTGGGGGGGGGCAGTCCCACGGAGGGCCATCAAAGGGGCACGCGGGCCTTTGTTGACAATAAACAAAGCTTGACTTGCCCACGTCCTGGATGATTTGACACTAACCTTACAAATGGTTCTCCATTTTGGGTTTACAATGTTCCCCGCCCCCCCCCACCCGAAACAGCTGATAGGGGCCCCACTTAAGCAGGGTTTGTATTGTGCTTCTCGTGGTGTTCTGGAGCGCCGGTGGCACGGCAGCTAGCGCACCGCACACTAACTGACCCGGTAAGAACAAAACAAAAAAAACTATAAACGTTTTATTTCATTTACCAGGTAAGGGCCCCATTGAGCTTCCACATCGCTCTTTTTTCAGAAAGCGACCTAGCCCCGCGATGAAGTGGGCCTATCAGCATCGCGTGGGAAATGTAGAGCAGCAGCCAAAGACTCTATAAACGCGTGATGCCCATTCTAAATCTGGAGGGAAAAACCGGAGGACCCGGGAGAAAAATCCACGCGACCACGGCGAGAGCGAGAGACGCGCAAACTCCAGATATACAGCAGGCGTCAGGATCAAACCCACGACATCCTGCACACCAGGCGAGGTAGTTAACATCTTGCCACCGCGCTGCCCCCCAGTTCGATCCCTAGTGACCCGAGTTCGAGTCCCTCTTGTGACCAGTAACAGTGGCGAGTCGGCTTCTCTCCTGGTGGGCTCAAGGGCTTAAAGGTGTACGCAGCCTCACAGGGGCACTGGGGAGACAAAGGCGGCCGGGCGTGGTGATGCCCACGTCACCCCCTCGTGTGCCGTGCCGTGCCGGCCTTCATGGGTGCAAGCTAACAGCACTTGCCCCAAGCTGTTTGTTAAAGGCTATCGGGGGAGGGGGGATGTTTGTCTTTGTGCGAGTGCAGCTGGCACGCATTTGGTGGCAGAGAACTTTGCGATTGGCACGGCCTGAGCGCTTGTAGGAGGTTGTGGGTTTGAATCCCAGGTCGGGTCGTCTCTCAAGCTCCATCGTCGTATCTCTGCGCTCGATTAAATTTGAGCGCTATACCGCCGCGTTGTGGCAAGTTTCACAGTTAACCCTGGTGGAGGGGGGGGGGGCGGGGAGAGAAGGGGGGCCATATTTGCACACATTTGTAATGTTTGTACGTTGAACTTCTTTGGCACCGTATGTAGCCAAGCGTGCTGATCGGAGGTGCGAGAGGGGGGGTGGGTGGAAGAACAACAACCACTAAAACACAAAATAAGTTTCTAAAGAAACGAGTTTGTCAATAATTCTCGACGACGATTATTTAAAAGTGCACAGCTCCCAGCGGCTTCCCAACATCGGAAGTGAAGAGAGCGTTCCAGACGGCCGCAGAAGCGCGTCTGAAAGCGCCGCGCGATGCGGTGACCGCCACCGTCTTTGTTCGAAGGTTAGCCGAAAGGTTAGCCGAAAGGTTAGCCGAAAGGTTAGCCGAAAGGTTAGCCGAAAGCCGCCGTCGCCGCTGCTGCTGCTGCAAGGATGATGATGATCGGAGTACGCGCGACGAAGGCTTGTTGTGTTCCTCGACGAGCTCGGCGAGGCATTGCGGTTGATTTGTGGCAAGAAGCGACCTGACAACACACGCGTTGGGCAACCAGAAGAAGCCGGCGGGTTTGGCGCCCTGTGCGATGAATCCGGCGGCGACACGCATGATATCTGGCGAATGATATCTGAACGGGTCCTGACGTTGAGGGGGTGGGGGGTGGGGGGTGGTCGCTTTTACGACGAAGAGAGACGCCGTGGCTCGGGCAAAACCGATGGTGGCGGCGACGCAGTCTCGCCGGCACGTCCCCGGCCTCGCCGGCACGTCCCCGGCCTCGCCGGCACGTCCCCGGCCTCGCCGGCACGTCCCCGGCCTCGCCGGCACGTGCCACCGTCGGCTTCATTCCACAAACGAGGCGCGTTAGATGTAGTAACAAAAAAAACGAACTTGATCATTTCCAGCGAAATTATCTGGTGGCCTTCTGTGTATTGAGGGTGATTTTTGGAACGTGTCTAAAATGTGTGTGTGTGTATCACGGGACCTTTTTTTGCCATTATCGAAGTATGAAAAATTATAATAGGTGTTTACCCTCTCTGGCAATACTACAACAGGTGTTAAGATGTTCAAACACCAAATAGTGTGTGTGTGTGCGTAAGATTGTGCGTGCATGTGTTTGTGGTTATGTAATTTGTGTGCGTGTCGTTTGCTATGCCGGCCTCCATAGGTGCTCGCTAACAGCACTTGCCCCAAATGTCTGCTGAGGCTATACGGGTGATCTTTGTCTATATCATGGCGGGCGGCCTTAATTTCAGGATTGAGTTTCATGTATTTGATATAGCCCTGTGAGCCATTCGGCTCTTGAATCGGGTGGAACCGCACTTGCCCCCAACACTGGACGTTGAAGGGCTACTCTATCTTTACCTTTGCCATTGTGTGTTTGTGAACGAGTCCATATTTGAGCGTCTATGAATGTGCGTAATTGTGTGTGTGTGTAGACACAGACAAAGATCCCCCGTATAGCCTGTAGCAGACTGTTGGGGCAAGTGCTGTTAGCGAGTAGCACTTATGAAGGCCGGCACTGTGGGAGTGGTAGTGTAGCTGTCACCGCTAAGCTGCGCTACGAACCTGGCCAGACGAGTTCGATTCCCGCTCACGGCCAACACCGGTGACGATTATCTGAACCGGTCCCGGGCCTCCCCTAGGTCGACTCAGCCTCAAATGAGTACCTGGTGCGGTGTGTAGTAAACATCTCCACTGGGGAGACAAAGGCGGTCGGGCGTGGTGCTGGCCACCCACCCCCTCGTGTACCGTTCCGGCTTTTACAGGTGCTCTCTAACAGCATTTGCCCCAACAGTCTATTAAAGGCTATACAGAGGGGGGGGGAGGGTGAGGTCTTAGCCTTTGTATGCGTAGCATTATGTAACGTGTGCGTGTGAGCATGTGCGTGGTCAGCAGGTCGTGTAGCGGTCAAGGCACTGCGCTACGATCCGCGCGGTCCGGGTTTTATGTTTTTTCGCCGTGCGCGGCCACCCCGACATTGCCCGTGACGATTGTCTGAACCGATCCTGGGCCTCGCCTAGGTCGACTCGGCCTCAAATAAGTACCCTGGGTGCGATGTTTTTAAGCACATCGCAGCTGGGGGAGACAAAGGCGGCCGGGGCGTGGCGGTGGTCACCCCCACCCCCCTCGTGTGCCGTGCCGGGCCTTCTCAGGTGCTGCTCGCAAACCGCACTTGCCCCAACAGTCTGATGAAGGCTAGACGGGGGGATCTTTATTTTTTTGTTCTTGGGAGAACGTGTGTGTGTGTGTGGGAGGACGTGTGTGTGTGTGGGAGGACGTGTGTGTGTGTGGGAGGACGTGTGGGAGGACGTGTGTGTGTGTGCATGCGTGGGTGGTGGGGTTAAAGACAGTTGAAGGAGTTGTGCACAGTCCAACTCTCATCGCACAGCATCCGCTTTGTCTTCCCCGTTGCCCACGTCGTCCGCTTCCATCTGCCATCAATGGCCGAGTTGTTGCGCTCCCCGCGTAACGGGACTGCCTTCGCCTCGCCGAACTCTCGCCCGCTCCCTCTCATGTATCCCCAGAGTAGTCGGGAGAGCGTTCGACCGCTTGCTATAAATGTTTCACGCGACGATAAGCCTCTTTCCCCCAAGCCTCCTCCTCCTTCGTCGTCGTTGAGCCATCGTTTGCGACGGGCCCAAGTCGTTTCCTGTAAAACAGCTGCAATAGATGTTGACTTAAAACTTCCGTGACTGCAGGAATTCATGTTCTTTGGTTCTTTCGGTAGATAGAAAAAAAAGGCACGTGGATAGAAAATAAAAAAATACAATTTGAATATAAATAAAATGGGAAAAAAAATGTTAAATAAAAAAATGAACGCAAAAAAAACCCACGACGTTTCGATCGGTCTTCATCGGGCGGAGAACATTTTTATTAATTTTTTTTTTATCTACGTGACTTTACCCGAAAGAACCAAAGAATACAGCTTAGAATAGCTTCAGTGCGCCTTGAGCTCGGTGGGCCTTAACTGGTAAAACAAATAAAATCGTTGAGTTTTAGTGATCGTGTCCCCCACCTTTTATCGGCTCACAGAGCCGCGTCCGGTCTTGGCTAGCGGGGGCGACGTGGCGGTCGCGCTCAGGACTTCCCAAATCGAGAGGTCATGAGGTCAAATCCCAGATCGGGCGGTGGTGGGGGGGAGGGGGTGAAGCTGGATTAAAATTAATCAGTAACAAGCCAGAGTGGTTTCCTACACGAATGAGCTATTGGCGATCATCTCCTGTTCACAGACGCCTGAGCCAGCGGTGGTAATTCCACATTCCTATGGTGGGGGGAGGTGGGCCAGTGTGGTTCTTAATCTCTACTGCAGCCTCGCACCCCTTTAATTATCTGTCGTCAGCAAACGAAGTGTAATGTTAATAAATACGAAGGGTTTGATTAAACAAAGTAGTCGTAATAAAGTATAAAAGCTTTCGTGTCTAACTGTGTTGTTGGCCTGACTGGATGTGCTTCACATAATGTTTTTTCAGGTTTGTTGAATTCTCGTCTCTCATCTTTTTGTTGTATTTACCTCCGTGATTTGTTCTTGACACCTGATGAAGATCGCTTGCGTTGTGATCGAAACGTCGTGATTGTTTTTTGCTTTAATATAATTTTATTGTATTTCTGCATTCGTGACTTTACCGAAAAAAGCAATGAGTAAAGTAGTCGTACTTAAGTGCCCCGTGCTTAATTTGCGTTTTCGATGATTTACCTTCTAAACCAAAAACATCTGGCCCATGCCTCGCGCCCCCCAGAGGTGCATCCCGCACCCCCAGGGGGTGGCGTGCACCCCCAGGGTAAGAAAAAGAAGAACCCCACTGCCGTAGAGCAATCAACTGTTCACTTGCCCACAGCGGTGGTTCTTATTTTATAGACCGCGGAAGGGGATGATCAGCCGGGTGAACCGGGAAAACAACTAGGTTTGCGAACTCGCAACTTCCAGGAATTGCGAGCTCGCAACTTCCAGGAATTGCAAACTCGCAACTTCCAGGAATTGCAAACTCGCAACTTCCAGGTTTGTGAACTCGTAACTTCCAGGTTTGCGAGCTCGCAACTTCCAGGAATTGCAAACTCGCAACTTCCAGGAATTGCAAACTCGGAACTTCCAGGAATTGCAAACTCGCAACCTCCAGGAATTGCGAACTCGCAACTTCCAGGAATTGCGAACTCGTAACTTCCAGGATTGCAAGCTCGCAACTTCCAGGTTTGCGAGCTCGCAACTTCCAGGTTTGCGAGCTCGCAACTTCCAGGATTGCAAACTCGCAACTTCCAGGTTTGCGAACTCGCAACTTCCAGGAATTGCGAGCTCGCAACTTCCAGGAATTGCGAGCTCGCAACTTCCAGGAATTGCGAGCTCGCAACTTCCAGGAATTGCGAGCCGCTTGCCCTCCCACCTTACACCTGAGCTACCTGGCCAGGTGATCGGAGATGTAAATGTCCTCTATTCATTAAATTCAAAATGATGAAGACCGCTTGTGTTGCGATCGAAACGTCGTGGGTTTTTGCTTTTATTATTTACAATTTATTTTAACTTTTTAATTAAACATTTTTCTTTTATTTTACTATTTTTTATTGTGGGTGGCTGGGTGAGTGGGTGGGTGGGTGGATTGGGTGGGTGAGTGTGTATAGGGAGCGGTGGTGTAGCGGTTAGCGCTACGCTACGAACCTGGCGACCAGAGTTCAATTCCCGCTCACGGCCAACACCGGTGACGATTATCTGAACCGTTCCTGGGTCTCGCCTAGGTCGGCTCAGACTAATATTAGTACCTGGTGCGATGTGTAAACATCGCCACTGGGGAGACAAAGGCGGCCGGGCGTGGTGTTGGCCATCCACCCCCTCGTGTGCTGTGCCGGCCTTCATAGGTGCTAGCTAACAGCACTTGCTCCAACAGTCTGTGCAGGCTATACGTGTGTGTGGATGGGTGGCTGAGTGTACGTATGTGGAACTTCTGTCGCACCGTACGTACCAGCCAATCGTGCTAATCGGAGACGCGGGGAGGTGGGGACAAGAAACTGAACACAAAAATCAGTTTTAAAGAAATTAGTTTTCAATCTCAACGATGCTAAAAGTGCATCATAGCTCCTCCCCAGCTGCTTCCCAAAACCGTGGGCGACATGACGGGATGTGAAGTATTTCAGCTTTCCAGTTCGCTCGCTCCTGGCTGAAGGACATGGATTTATGAAAAACATCGATGGAGAGTGCCCGTGGTGAGAGTGGGGTCGGTTAAACATTGACACGCTCGGAGGACGGGTGACCGACCCGGTGTACTGTACGCCGGCGTGCCGAGAGAGACTGCGGAATTCTGGGCAAGAAGGTGGTCGCAAGGTTATGGAAGCCTCGCCGTGCAGTTTACTTTCTCCTGCTGCCACTGCTGGCAGGAGGGGCCTGTCAACTTGGGGGCTCTCGAAAAGCCACTCTGAGATGATGTGATTTTCGCCTACTCTTCCACACTTGCCAGGGGTTGGGGGGGGGGGGATTTAAGAAGCGTTGATCCCCCTTCATTCCCCACCTCCGCCCCCCCCCCCAACTCGAACCGATACCGGTTGACCTCCTGGATCGCAGCGCGTTTCAGCGTGCTGGCCGACGTAAGCGAAAAAGCAACAGCAGAAGAAAAAAAAAATCAAAGAAACAAAAAAAAACCGCCCATAAACACCAGGGCAGGATTTCACCGCGGCCGGTGAAACGCGACCGACGCTCGATGTCTTGCGGTGACGGGAGATTTTCTTTCCGAGCGGTAGACAAGCGGCTATTAAAAACTAAACTAAACTATTTTTTGGTTTGTTTCCCCACCGAGCTTGCGTAGCTTCTTTTTCAGAAACGGCCTGGCTACCGCAAATGATAGGACGACAAAGCGGGCTTTTATCATCATCATCATCAGCATCATCATCATCGAGTGGACATGAATAGCAGCAGCCAAAATGCTCTAAACGCGAGACGTTGATTTTAAATGTGGAGGGGAAAAACCGGAGGACCCAGAGAAAAATCCACGCGACCACGGGGAGAGAGAGAGAGACGCGCAAACTCCAAATGTACAGCAGCAGGCGTTATTCGTTACTAGTACAGCACTAGTGTACGGTATATAGTGTAGTGTATAGTGCAGTGTACTATTACGGCACCACCGGTGGTGTGCTGGAGAGAAAATCTAAAACGTTGGCGACATTTCGCCAGTAATTACAACGGCATTATCAGGCGGGACAGCCAGATTCGTGGAGAAATCCTCCTGTTTCGTTCCCACCGCCTCCGCTCGGATTTATCCGATGCCTTCCTTAGCCTGCGGCGGCGAAAAGATAACGCGCAGCCTCTGCGTAAAATCCGTAAGTGTCCGCAAATCATCCCCGCCGAAGTGCTCCCGTAAAAAAATCTAAAAATGCAGAAAGAAAACCCTTGGCAGAGGAGTTTGTTGTTGGCCTGCGTGCGTGTGCGATTGATCTCCGTGGAAAGGAAAACAAAACCCCCCGTGGAAAAAAAATGTGCACGCGAAAGTGAGTAAATATGTTGAAACGTCTCCTCGCTCTCTCGCTCCTGCTGTTGTTGTTGCAACAACAACAAAATGCAGACCACCCCTGCCGCCGAATCCTTAACGCGATACCGACTCATTGGGGGCGGCGAAATAAATTTAAAAAAATGAAATGGTGGTGGTGGTTGTGGCGGAGACTTTGATCCCACGCTGTGTGTCGGAGCCGCCAGACCCGTTACGTTGAGAGCGAGTGGAGGAGGAGGAGGGAGGGGATTGGATGGATACATAAATAAATACCCATGCCAACTAGAACCACCTGTTCTTTAAAGGTACACTGGGCACGGAGTGATGGTGCACGCACGTGGCACACGCATTTCAGCGCAGGGCTTTGAAGATTCCCGTCGCGTTTAAGTTTTTGTTACTTAACCCTTTCCCTGTTCCGAGAAGTTCTGTAAAAGTTTTTTTTTTTCCCCGCAGGGCGCGGTCGGTCGGTCGGTCGGACGGGCTATCGTGCGTCCACGTCCGCATCGCCGGCATCGGCGAGCGCGTGAGCTGGCGGCTCGGCTTAAATTTTACTCGGCCCCGCCGTCGCTCCTACGAAGGCGTCGTCGCTCGCGCCCCGCGGAGAACCGCAGCCACACGACCGCCCTACGAAAGCCGGCGGCGGCAAAAGCGTGCCGCGGTGGGCCTTGCGGGCGAGGCATTCGGGCGTACCGGCGGAGGTCTTTTGTTCGTTTTATTTTTGTTCAAAAGCAATGCCTCCGCTTCCGTTTTCCCGATGACGTACGGAGACGGAAGGAGCGGAAACGGGCGAAGTTGCGCGCGCGTCGTTGGAATGGGAGAGGGGCGGGGGGGGGGGAGGTTTAGGAAAGTGTGCCCCGGTGAGGTGAAGAAGGTGGCCAGGGTTGGGGGAAGTCGAGAGCCGCTGAGCTGGCACTGCGGAGAGACCTGGGTTCGAATCCTGGCTTCGGCCGCACAACGATCTAAGCCCCCCTCCTCCTAACGACGGCAATTGGCTCGACGAGACCGATCGTTGAGTGATTTGGCCGTTCAGCGAGGATAGTAAAAATACGCGTCACCGAAGGCTTAATTCGTTCCGATGGCATCGAAAGTTACCCCATTTTTTTTAACCCCCAAAAAACGTGCTTTGTAATGTTTAAGCAATGGATATTAATACGTGAAGATACGAACACCGTTATGAACACGTAATATAAAAATGAAACGCAGTTAAGCGATGCATTGATTAATATTTACCGTCCCTGCAACAGCCCGTCGTGAACAGGGGAATGGTCGGTAAGCGAACACGTTGGGGGGGGGGGGGGGGAGCGGTGGTGCAGCGGTTAGCGCTACGCTGCGCAACGAACCCGGCGACCCGAGTTCGATTCCCACTCAAAGCCAACACCACCAGTGACGATTATTTTAACCGGTCCTGGGCCTCAAATGAGTGCCTGGTGCGGTGTGTAGATACATCGCCACTGGGGAGACAAAGGCGGTCGGTCGGGGCGTGGTGTTGGTTCGATTCCCGCTAATGGTCGTTAACACCGGCAATAAAGCAATGAGTGAGTGGGGCTGGGTGGGTCGGTGAGTGGGGCTGGGTGGGTCGGTGAGTGGGGCTGGGTGGGTCGGTGAGTGGGGCTGGGTGGGTCGGTGGTGCAGCAGTTAGCGCTGAGCTGCGCTACGAACCTGGCCACCAGAGTTCGATTCCCGCTCACGGCCAACACCGGTGACGATTATTTGAACCGGCCCTGGGCTTCCCCCTAGGTCGACTCGGCCTCAAATGAGTACCTGGTGCGGTGTGTAGTGAACATCGCCGCTGGGGAGACAAAGGCGGCCGGGCGTGGTGCTGGCCACCGCCACCCCCTCGTGTGCCGTGCCGGCCTTCATAGGCGCTGCTCGCTGACAGCACTTGCCCCGACAGTCTGTTAAAGGCTACACGGGGGATCTTTGTCTTTGGTGCTAGCGGTGGTGGTAGTGGTGATGGTGTGTGTGCGCACGTTGGAACTTCTTTTGCACCGTACGTGGCCAACCGTGTTAATCGGAGGTGCGGGCGACTGTGGCGAGTGTGCCCGCTGCGTCACCTCTGGAGAGGTGTTGGCGAGGGTGTGGTGAGGATGTGGTGAGGATGTGGTGAGGATGATGTGGTGATGGTGTTGGTGAGGATGTGGTGAGGATCGACACGGCCGTTCCTCCCTCTCACCTCCTCTTCTCCCTCTGCCACCCCCCCTCCGTGCCCCCCTCCCCCACTGCCGCCACGTCCACCAACTCCCTACCGCCCTCCCCCCCTACTCCCCCCCTCCTCCCAGCCACCAAATGTGTGCCAGATGCACTCGCGCACAGACAAAGCTCCCCCGTGTAGCTTTCGGCAAGGCTGTTTTTGTGTGGGGGGGGGGGGCGTTGACGAGGCCCCAGGATCGGTCCAAATCATCGTCCGCCGGTGTTGGTGGCCGCGAGCGGGAATCCGTGGCGCGGCGCTCACCGCTGCACCACCGCTCCCCACGAAGACAAACCCCCCCCCCCGCCCTCCCCCAAAGATCCCCCGTGTAGCCTGTAACAGACTGTAGGGGCAAGTGCTGTTAGCGAGCAGCACCTGTGAAGGCCGGCACGGCACACGAGGGGGTTGGTGGCCAGCACCACGCCCGGCCGCCTTTGTCTCCCCAGTAGGCGATGTTTGCTACGCACCACACCAGGTACTCATTTGAGGCTGAGCCGACCTAGAGGGGGCCCGGGGACCGGCTCAGATAATCGTCACTGGTGTTGTTGGCCGTGAGCGGGAATTGAACCCAGGTCGCCGGGTTCGTAGCGCTAACCACTACACGACCGCTCCCCACACACGCACACACACGCGGCTTCAACGGCGCAACACCTCGTGCGTGTGTGCGAGAGTGAGCTTGTTTGTGTGTGTGAGCATGTGTGCGTGTGAGTGTGTGTGTGAGCATGTGCGTGCGTGTGAGCATGTGTGAGCGTGCGTGTGTGAGCGTGTGAGCATATGTGCACGTGTGTGTGAGCATGTGTGTGTGCGTGTGAGCATGTGTGCGCGTGCGTGCGAGCGTGTGTGTGTGTGAGCGTGTGAGCATATGTGTGCGTGTGAGCATGTGTGCACGTGTGTGAGCGTGTGAGCATGTGTGCACGTGGGTGTGCGTGTGAGCATGTGTGCACGTGTGTGAGCGCGTGTGAGCACGTGTGCGTGTGTGCGTGTGAGTGTGAGCGCGTGTGTGTGTGTGTGTGAGCGCGTGTGTGTGTGTGCGCTGTACGCGAGTTCGATTCCCGCTCACTGTCAACGCCGGCGACGATTATCCGACGCGATCATGCGCCTCCCCTAGATCGACTCGGCCTCAAATGAGCAGCTGGTGCGGTGCGTGTGCCGTGCCGGCCTTCGTAGGTGCTGCCGCTGCTACTACTGGCCAAGAGCACTTGCCCCGACAATCTGTTTAAGGCTACACGGGGGATCTTTGTCTTTGGTGCTAGCGGTGTGGTGATGGTGAAGGGATACCCACCCACCCAACCCCCGAGTGTATTTACGCATGCACTGGACGTGTACACATTGGAACTTCTTTCGCACCGCACGCAGCCACCCGCAGCCAATCGTGTTCATCGGAGGTGCGAGTGACCGGTGCGGTGGCGGGTCTTCGTACGTGACCACGCCAGCCGCTACCCCTCGTCACCCCCCTCGTCACCCCTCTCGTCACCCCCCTCGTCACCCCCCTCGTCACCCCCCTCGTCACACCCCTCGTCACACCCATCTCCACCGATCGTCGCTGTTGCCGGGGGGGGGTTGGGAGGGGGTGTGAGAGAGATCACGATTGCACATCTGTGCACTTCAATGCCGTCGTTGTTGTTGTTGTGTTAAAGTTGTGCCACCGAGGCACCTCAGAGGTGCCAGCAGAACCCTTCACGTGCGGGTGGGCGACTGAGTGAGCGGGTGGGCGGGCGGGCGAGCGGGTGAGCGGGTGGGCGGGCGGGCGAGCGGGTGAGCGGGTGAGCGGGCGGGCGGGCGAGTGAGCGGGCGAGCGGGTGAGCGGGCAAGCGGGTGGGCGGGCGGGCGGGCGAGTGAGCGAGCGGGTGAGCGGGCGGGTGAGCAGGCGGGTAGGCGGGTGAGCGGGTGGGCGGGTGAGCGGGTGAGCGGGCGAGCGTCTGCGCCGGTTAGACGCCCGCTCCACTGCTCTCCGCCGTGGAGCCGGTCGACGTTGCTCTGCCCAATGCCAACGGAGCCATTTTGCACGTGTCCGTTTTTCACCGCTTGTGACGTTCGTCGACGTTCGTTTGTGCTAAATCACTTTTCTGACATTGCCCCTGACCGGACATCTGTTTAAAAAGAGTTTCGTGGTGATGATGGCGGTGGTGGCAGTCATGATAATGATGGTGATGGTGGTGATCATGATGATGATGGTGGTGGTGGCAGTGGTGGTAATGATTATGGTGATGATGGTGATGGTGGTGGCGGTGGTGGTGATGATAATGGCGGTGGTGGTGATGATAATGATGATGACGGTTGTGGCGATGGTGGTGATGATGGCGGTGGCGATGGCGATGCTGGTGGCGATGCTGGTGGTGGCGGTGGTGGTGATGATGATGGCGATGATGTTGATCCACATGGATGACCCCACGTTGAGGCTGCTCTGCCAGCCTGGCTGTGCCCAGGCTAAGTTTAGAAGCGGCCCCCCCGTGCCTCTCACTTCCCCGACACCACATTCGCTGTCATCGTCACTCTCCACTTAATTAATTTCCACGACGTCTGGACCTTGGGGGGGTGGTGGTGGTGGGGGGGGGAGTTGGGGCAGACCGGGGGGGGTCCCTGTAATTTGTGTGCGCGTGCGGTGGTGGTGGCAGTGGTGGTGGTTAGCGGTACAGTTGGCATAGTAGGGGGGTACAGCTGGTGGTGCATCTACCGATCATCTCAGTCGGCCAACCCACGGCACCTGCTGGGTCTGTCCCGAGACCTCGCCCTGTCAGTCAGCGAGCCCCTGACCACTCCACGTGGTAGCCTCTAAGTGCACGTGCGCCTGGCACGGGCGCCGTGGTGACGCCACCGTGCCACTTAATGGCGAATGGCAGGCATTGGATTGGTGCGCGCGCGCACGCACGCAGGCACGCACGTTCCCTCGAGCCGCTGTTCCAACTTCCGTGACCAGGTGCGTGGTACAAGAACGCTGCGGGTCCTGTGTCACCACGTTGTGGCGTCGAGAAGGACGGATCCCGTCCCGCTGTTGCTGCTGCTGCTGCTGCAAGCTGTATTGGACGTACCTGGGTAGCGTGGATGTTGACTAGCTCGCCTGGCATACGGGAGGTCTGGGGGTTTGATCCCGACCGTGACACCTGTGTATTTGGAGTCTGCGCGCGTGTCTCTCCTTCTCTCGATTCTCCCTCTCCCCGTGGTCGCGTGGTTTTTTTCCCCCTCTCTTTCTCCGGGTGCTCTCGTTGTTCTACTCGGCGCTTAGAAGCAGCGTCGCGCGTTCGGCAGCCGTGGCCTTGGACGCGCGGCAGCCAGCTCGCTGCTCATAAAAGAAGGTGCTGCCGATTTGGCACGATCGGCTACGTACGGCGAGAAAGAAGTTTGGTGGGCGACGATGGCGGTGCGGCCGGCGCTGGCGAAGGTGCTTAATCGACCCAGGCGATTAAGCACCAGGGGCCGGCCTGCCCGCATCCTCGCCGGCCCCCCTCGCCGGCCCCCTAATCCCGCTTGCGCCCGGACCGCCGCATTCACTCGTAAGGTGATCTTGGCCACCAGCTGTTTTTTTTTTAGTGCGGTTGTTGTTGCCGCAGTCGTAGTTTCTGCGAGTATCGGATCCAGGAGACCACGTGACCCGCTGGCCCCGTGTCATGTGACGCACCTCAAAACTCAACTGGGCCAAAGGTCACGGAAGTGGAAAAAAAAGAGGCAACATTAAACGCGCCCAGCTGCCCCCCACCCACTCACCCACCCAATTACCCTTTCACCCACCCACCCACTCGTCCACCAAACCCCCCGCCCCCCACGCATACGCTCACCCACGCAGCCAACCACCCACGCACTCACCCACCCACCCACCCACGCAGTCACCCACCGACTCATGCACTCACTCACCCACCCACCCACGCACTCACCCACCCACGCGCTCACCCACCCACGCACTCACCCACACACCCAACCACCCATTCACTTGATTTTTTTCACCCCATAGCTTCACTCCTCTTCTCCACCGCCTGCCCCCCCCGACCCACTGCCCCCCCCCCCATATATTTTACATCCTCCCTGCATACCCCCCCCGCCTACCCTCCTTTCTCCACCATTTTTCCTTTCTTCCATCGTCATAAAGGGCAGAGCGCTGCTGCTGCTGCTGCTGCTCATGCTGCTCATGCTGCTCATGCTGCAAGATGAGCGGCGGATTTCAACTGAAATGAGCAATGGGGCAGGGAGGGAGGGAGCGTGGCTCATCAGCTGTTTGCAGCAGCCGTGGAAATTCCACACCCTTTCGATATCCCACCACCACCACCGCCACGAAGTTGGTACTCGTTTTAGCGACCCGCCCCCACCCCCCGGAGAGATGATGGGCTGAGTCAATGAGTCAATCACCCACCCACCCCTCCCGCCGCACCGAGTTTCCACGCAGCGACGCACTTCTCTGGTTCTCAATCGTAATTTTTGTTTTATGTTTATAATGTTAATAAATACGTCGGGTTTGATGATACAAAGCAAGTTGTTACTCACGGTGCCCCTGCTCGAGTTGCGCTTTCGATGATTTACCTTCAAAAAGAACAATCTGCCCGTGTCTCGCACACCCCCAGAAAGGTGCATCTCGCCGCCCCCCCCTCCCCCCAGCAGTTGTTTGACCATACTTCACCATGCTGGTCATTGCGGGTTGGTGCCATCGTTGGATAGGCAGGGCTGGTTGAGATGTCACACGTGTCCGGGAATCGAACTCGCGTCTCCAGGCTGAGTGCATTTACGTGATTATTTTGCTGCTATAAATTTCCCATGTGATGAGAAGGCACTTTTGTTGACCTTTCATCTGTGATAGCCAGGTCGCTTCTGAAAAATAAGCTAATAGCTCAGTGGGATTCACCCTGCAACACACCGGTGGGCTAAAGTAGTGAATTATTTGTCTTTTGTCAACGTGACACTTTTTTTGCTGATTGGCCGTGTCGGGTGGTGGAGAGTTACGGCCCATTTATAAATAACGCGATCTAACCCAAAAACCTTTATTATGAATAATATTGGTCGCGAAAGCCTATGTGTTAAACGGGCTTTACTTGGTAAGATAACAAAAAATAGTTTAGTTTTATTTGCATACATTTTTAGCGATTTGTTTACCTTTCTTTCACTTTGCACTCCTATCATGTTTTTGAACCGTTTGTTCCTCCAGTATATAAAGTCATATTCTGATTCCTCATAAACTGCTGTGTCCCTGTTTCCCCCGTAGTGATGTTGATCATTGACGATGATCGATGACGATGACGTGTGTGTGTGTGTGTCTCCGAATGCAGTCACATCGACCAGACGACAACGTGGCAAGATCCCCGGAAATCTTTGGGCCCTCAAATGATTCTTCCTTCTCCAGCCAGCCCAGCGACGCAGCAGCAGCAGCAGCGTGGCATGGGAGTGCAGCAGCAGCAGCAGCAACAGCGTGGCATGGGAGTGCAGCAGCAGCAGCAGAATCTGGGTAAGCCAGAACTCTGTACCTTGCTCGGCTCGGGCTGCTACAGCATCACCTTGTTAGTCACAAACTCGCTGTCCGCGATTTTGAATTACACAACACAGCATTCCCTGGTTAGTCACAAACTCGCTGTCCGCGATTTTGAATTACACAACACAGCATTCCCTGGTTAGTCACAAACTCGCTGTCCGCGATTTTGAATTACGGTACACAATACAGCGTTCACTGGTTATACACAATTTCACTATCTGCGATTTTGAATTGCATAATACAGCGTTCTCTGGTTATACGGGAATTCACTATCCGTAATTTTTAATTACACAATACAGCGTTCCCTGGTTATTCACAAACTCGCTATCCGTGATTTTGAATTGCACAATACAGCGTTCCCTGGTTATTCACGAACTCGCTATCCGTGACTTTGAATTACTCAACACAGCATTCCCTGGTTTTTCACAAACTCGCTATCCGAGATTTTGAATTACACAGCATCCCCTGGTTATTCACGAACTCGCTATCCGAGATTTTGAATTGCACAATACAGCGTTCCCTGGTTATTCACGAACTCGCTATCCATGATTGTGAATTACACAACACAGCATTCCCTGGTTATTCACGAACTCGCTATCCGTGATTTTGAATTACACAACACAGCATTCCCTGGTTTTTCACAAACTCGCTCTCCGTGATTTTGAATTACACAACACAGCATTCCCTGGTTATTCACCAACTCGCTATCCGCAATTTTGAATTACGGTACACAATACAGCATTCCCTGGTTATTCACGAACTCGCTATGAATTACACAACACAGCATTCCCTGATTATTCACAAACTCGCTCTCCGTGATTTTGAATTACACAACACAGCATTCCCTGGTTATTCATGAACTCGCTATCCATGATTTTGAATTACACAACACAGCATTCCCTGGTTTTTCACAAACTCGCTCTCCGTGATTTTGAATTACACAACACAGCATTCCCTGGTTATTCACGAATTCGCTCTCCGTGATTGTGAATTACACAACACAGCATTCCCTGGTTATTCACGAACTCGCTATCCGTGATTTTGAATTACACAACACAGCATTCCCTGGTTTTTCACAAACTCGCTCTCCGTGATTTTGAATTACACAACACAGCATTCCCTGGTTATCCGCGAGCTCGCTATCCGCAATTTTGAATTACGGTACACAATACAGCGTTCCCTGGTTATTCACGAACTCGCTATGAATTACACAACACAGCATTCCCTGATTATTCACAAACTCGCTCTCCGTGATTTTGAATTACACAACACAGCATTCCCTGGTTATTCACAAACTCGCTATCCACGATTTTGAATTACACAACACAGCATTCCCTGGTTATTCACAAACTCGCTATCCGTGATTTTGAATTACACAACACAGCATTCCCTGGTTATTCACAAACTCGCTATCCGTGATTTTGAATTACACAACACAGCATTCCCTGGTTATTCGCGAGCTCGCTATCCGCAATTTTGAATTACGGTACACAATACAGCGTTCCCTGGTTATTCACGAACTCGCTATGAATTACACAACACAGCATTCCCTGATTATTCACAAACTCGCTCTCCGTGATTTTGAATTACACAACACAGCATTCCCTGGTTATTCACAAACTCGCTATCCGCGATTTTGAATTACACAGCACAGCATTCCCTGGTTATTCACAAACTCGCTCTCCGTGATTTTGAATTACACAACACAGCATTCCCTGGTTATTCACAAACTCGCTATCCGTGATTTTGAATTACACAACACAGCATTCCCTGGTTATTCACAAACTCGCTATCCGTGATTTTGAATTACACAACACAGCGTTCCCTGGTTATTCACAAACTCGCTATCTGCAATTTTGAAATTATGCTGATTATGACATAAAATAAAAAACGGAACGTTTATTATTATTTTTTTAAACATTAGCTTCATCATTATTTTACACGTAAATTTTCATCGAGGAAATTTTCCGGGCCCGATACATCACGCTGCACAGACACACGCCGTCAACATGAAGCCAAACCGGTTATGTAAA
Source organism: Petromyzon marinus (assembly GCF_048934315.1). Taxonomy (NCBI): domain Eukaryota; kingdom Metazoa; phylum Chordata; class Hyperoartia; order Petromyzontiformes; family Petromyzontidae; genus Petromyzon; species Petromyzon marinus. Next base: position 5,359,925 of record NC_133730.1, read on the forward strand.
GCGGGGGGGGGGGGGGGGGGGGAGTGCATATAGAAAGCGACGGAATGGGCTCCCTGCCCCCAACACCATACGGCAGGGGGTGTGGGGGTCCGCCTCGCCCACCCGAAGGGGAAAAGGAGGGGAACTTTTGTTTAAGTACGGGGGGGGGGGGGAAGGTTTTGGTGGGAGGGGAGGGGAGAGAGGGGGTACAACAAAAACACGCGCCTGAACTAAAGAAAATAAAGGGAGCAGCAGAAGAGGCGGCCTAAACGTCCAATGTTTGTTTCCGTGCACCGCTCCGGATCCGGCTTCCCGTCTTTTTCTGCGGCGGTTTGCGCCCCTTGTCCCTCGGTCGCTGTCTCCCGACCCTCCAACCTGCTTGGCTTATTTTTGAGGCATTGAATGAGGAGGGGCAGGGGCGGGGGGTAGTGGAACAACGAACAAAGAAATGTATTTTGTATTCTTGGTTCTTTCGGTAAAGTCACCACGTAGAAGGGAAAACAATAAAATGATAAAAATGTAAAACAATAAAATTCTCACGACGTTTCGACTGGCAACACAAGCAATCGTCATCAGGTGTGAAAACCACGGCAAGATTTTTTTTTTTTAAAGTGGCGTTTTTTTTCAAATGTTCTTGCTGTGGTTTTCATGCCTGATGATGATTGCTTGTGTTGCCAGTCGAAACGTCGTGAGAATTTTATTGTTTTACATTTTCATTATTTTATTGTTTCCCTTCTACGTGGTGACTTTACCGGAAGAACCAAGAATATGAATCCCTGCAGTCACGAAAGCTTTAAATCAAAATATATTTTGGTTATTTTGCCAGGTAAGGGCCCCGCCGAGCTATGCGTAGCTATTTTTCAGACGCGACCCCGGCCGTCACCAATGATAGGTCGACGAAGTGGCGGCTCGTCGTCGTCATCGTCGTCGTCGTCGTGTTTAAATGGATAGCTGCGGCCAGAAACACTAAACGCGCGATGTCGTGTTTAAATGTTGAGGGGAACAATCGGAGGACCTGGATAAAAATCCACGCGACCACGGGAGGAGAGAGACGCGAGACTCCAAATATACAGCAGGTATTGGGGTCGGGATCGAAACCACGATCTCCTGTATACCAGGCGAGGTAGTTAACATCTCCTAGCCACCGTGATGATGAGAGAGAGAGACACGCAAACTCCAATTATACAGCAGGCAGACGTCAGGGTCGGGATTGAACCCACAACCTCCTGTGTACCAGGCGAGGTAGTTAACATCTCCTAGCCACCATGACAACGTTGTATCCATCAGCGACATCAAGCCTAAGAGGCCACATCGGAGGGCTTGCCTGTAGATTGTTGTCGCATCTGAAAGAATATTATCGTTTGAGAGAACTTTGTATCCCTATCTCCCTAATTTTTTGTGCTTGATTCGTAGTTTTTTTTTTGGGGGGGGGAGGGCTGTACTGGTTTATATATTCACTTAGCATTTCTTTACATTTTGTATGTTGTTTATGTTCAATTTATTGACTTGTATTTTATCAAAAAAATGTATTTACTTAACGGTACACATTTTCGTTTGTTGCATACTTTACTTCGGACCGATTTAAACATTTTATTCGTCGCATTTTTACTTGTTGCTTTGCTATCTGCGTTATTTTTCGTGAAAATCTAGAGGGCCCCCCCCCCACCCACCCCCTCCTCCACCGCCACCCCTTCACGGTGTGAGCTAAGGGCCAGGGAGCGCCGGGGTCACTGTGTTCGTCGTCGGTCGGCGACGACTGCAACGCAGCGGCGGCGGCGTCGGCAGCGGCGTCGCGTGCGTTGTCTCGGGCGTTGTCTCGGGCGTTGTCTCGGGCGTTGTCTCGGGCGTTGTCTCGGGCGTTCCTCGGGCGCGATGCCTGGAGTAGCCGCTCCGTGGTTCGTGGTTCCGCTGGTGGTCGGGAGATAAGAAGACGGAAAGAAATTCACCCCGGGATGATTTTGCCGTGGTCGTTTTAAGCAATTTATTTTGAATTTGGACCGCCGGCGCTTGCTCGGTGGGGCGGGGCACCACCCCTGCGAACGACGTCGCGGGGATCTTTTGTGACGTAGCACGTGGGCGTGTCGTGTGTGACGTCACAGGTGTGCGCGCGCGCGACGTCGTGCCTGTGTACCGCGTGCGACATCAGCAGGCGTCATAGACTCGCTCTTTCCTCACAGACGCAGCCTCACTCTCTCCTCACACTCACAGACACAGACTCACTCTCTCATCACACTCACAGACGCAGACTCACTCACTCCTCACACTCACAGACACAGACTCACGCTCTCCTCACACTCACAGACGCAGACTCACTCACTCCTCACTCTCACAGACACAGACTCACTCTCTCACTCTCACAGACACAGACTCACTCTCTCCTCACTCTCTCCTCACACTCACAGACACAGACTCACTCTCTCCTCACACTCACGGACACAGACTCACTCTCTCCTCACTCTCACAGACACAGACTCACTCACTCCTCACACTCACAGACGCAGACTCACTCACTCCTCACACTCACAAACACAGACTCACTCTCTCCTCACACTCACGGACACAGACTCACTCTCTCCTCACTCTCTCCTCACACTCACAGACTCACTCTCTCCTCACTCTCTCCTCACACTCACAGACTCACTCTCTCCTCACACTCACAGACACAGACTCACTCACTCCTCACACTCACAGACACAGACTCACTCACTCCTCACAGACACAGACTCACTCTCTCCTCACAGACACAGACTCACTCACTTCTCACAGACACAGACTCACTCACTCCTCATACTCACAGACACAGACTCACTCCTCACTCTCACTCTCACAGACACAGACTCACTCTCTCCTCACACTCACAGACACAGACTCACTCTCTCATCACTCTCCCAGACACGGACTCACTCTCTCATCACTCTCCCAGACACAGACTCACTCTCTCCTCACTCTCACAGACACAGACTCACTCACTTCTCACACTCACAGACTCACTCTCTCCTCACTCTCCCAGACACGGACTCTCTCCTCACAATCCCAGGTTTTGTACTCACGACGCTTTGGCTGTCGGCATTTTTAAGAGTCGAAGCACCCACCTCCACCACGACCACCACCTCCACCACGACCTCCACCACCACCACCACCACGGCTCGGGCCTCCAGCTAAGGCTTTTGCGAACAATCAACCCAACCGGCCGACCAAAGGCGTTAAATGAAGGGCACAAATTTGGCGCTTATTTGATTAAAGAGTTGTGCGGTCACAGCTGAGCCGAGTGAACGCAAACTAACATATATCCAGCAGCAGCAGCACGCAATCCTATTCATTTTATTTTTCATCGGCATTCAACCGCGGTTCACCTCGAAACTCCAACGTAGTGGAGATTTAATCGGTTAAAAAAAATAAAATTAAAAAGAAAATAATGAAGAAAATAATAATAAAACAAAAACAAATTCTAACACTCGCCGTGTCCTTTGTTTTAATGCAGGTGCCCTTCCGGAAGGCTGGGAGCAAGCCTGTACTCCTGAAGGCGAAATTTATTTCATAAATCACAAAAACAAAACCACGTCATGGCTGGATCCACGACTTGACCCTCGCTACAGTAAGTCCGTGGCGACGCTTTACCATTTGGATACAAAGCGCTCTTTGGCCCCCCACCCCCCTCTCCCCGCCCCCCCCCCTCCCCCTCCCCGCGATTCGATCGATCGATCCGTCGATCGATCCGTCAGATCCGGGCATCGCTTGCCTCTCGCTCGGGTTACTTTCGTGATGGCGTTTCGCGGTCGGCGGCTGACGGCGCGAGCACGGTTGAACAAAACGGGAAAAGTGTCAGCGGTGTTGTCGACGACACGACTGTGCTTGTGGCCACGCGCTATGACAACTAAAACTAAACTATTTTTTTTTCTATTACCAGGCAGGGCCACTGAGCTTACGAAATACATAGCTCTTTTTTCAGCAGCAAACCCGGCCATCGCAAATGATAGCCCAACGGAGTGGGCTTCGCAATCATCGTCGTCGCGTGGAAATGTATTGCAGCCAAGTGGTCCCAGACGCGTGACGTTGATTCTAAATGTGGAGGGGGAGGACCCGGAGAACCCGGAGAAAAATCCACGTGACCACGGGGAGAACACGCAAACTCCAAATATACAGCAGGCGTTCGGGTTGGGATCGAACCCACGACCTCCTGTATACCAGGCGAGGTAGTTAACAGCTCGCCACCGTGGCGATTGCCTGAAACGTCGCCCTATTATATATGTTATTTGTAAAAAATATTTATTTCCTTTCAAGGCCACACAGCACTCCGAGTTTTTGACGAATGTGTTGCATTGATGTTTTCTTCCTGTACTTGAAAGCCGCGCTCATCACACACACACTCCTATACTTGTTCTTGGTTCTTTCGGTAAAGTCACGTAGAAGGGAAACAATGGATAAAATAGAATATAACAACAAAATTCAAGAATTGCTCAACGATGGCAGCTATACAAAAATGAAAAGAGATCCCACCAACAGCCTCGCCATACAAACCAACAAAATCATTTCTGATTCAACCACATTAATTGATGAAACCAAACAGTTCTCGTTGAAACCTTCTGCTGCCAGGCCACCAAGATTATACGGCTTACCAAAAATACATAAAGTAGATACACCCCTTCGTCCCATCGTCTCTACTATCAACTCCCCCACCTACAAACTGGCTCGTTTTCTGTCTGAAATCCTGCGGCCTTTCACTGGAAAAAACACCTCTGCGGTACAAAACTCTACTCACCTGGTAACGACAATCACGGGTATCTCCCTGTTCCCAGACGACCTGCTTGACAGTTTTGATGTAGTTTCCTTATTCACCAAAGTTCCTGTACCTGACACCATCGCAATCATTGAAGACTTGGTTCATCAAGGACTAAACACTGAGGTACCCCCCCTGGTGAGACTCTGCTTAACCAATACATACTTCACTTGGAATGGAACTTTCTACAAACAAACTGAGGGCACCCCAATGGGCTCCCCCCTATCTCCGTTTGAAGCCAACATTTTCATGGAGAAATTTGAGACTGACGCCATCCAGACTGCCACTCTGCGCCCAATCTTATGGAAGAGGTACGTGGATGACACTTTTGTCATCTGCCCACATGGCCGGCCTGCTCTAGACCAATTGAAGCAATTGGCGGGACCCTGGGGTCCCATCACTGCCCCGGGGTGGGAAAACCCGCGTAGCGACACGAGTCTTGCCTTACCGACAACAAAACTAGTGGTCAATCAATTGGCCTATTCGAGAGCTACTCGGGGCACTAAGTTTCGTAAAAAGTTGAAAAATTACATAAACACGTTAAATTCACTGCGGGGGCGGGCTCGCCTTGGCAAATAAGCTGGGGATCGACGGCTGACCGGAGGGCATTGTCGCCGCGCGCGACTGCGGCGGATGCCCGGGCTTGCGTTTGGCCGGTGCAGTGGCGCCCATCGTGTTGATCGCCGCCTGCTGGCGCTTGTTGGCGCGAGTCTGGGCGGGCGGCGCGTTGCTGTCGGGATCACGAGTGGGCGGACTGAAAAATAATAATTATTGACCTGATTTTTGCGGGACCCCGGGGTCCCGCCAAATGATTCAATTCTTCGACCACATCAATTCCATACACCCAGCCATCAGATTTACCATGGAAGTCGAAAAAGATGGCAAGCTACCTTTTTTGGATGTCCTAATAAAAAATGAGACCTGATGGTTCAATGAGCCACTCTGTCTACAGGAAAGCTACCCATACGGATGCTTACCTGAAACCGGATTCCCACCACCATCCATCCCAGAAGAATTCCCTCATCAAGACTCTGCACCATAGAGCCCAATGCATATCTGACCAGGAACACATAGCCAGTGAACTCAAGCACGTACACCAAGCTCTTAAGGCTAATGGTTACTCTGACTACACAATCTGCAAAGCTATCACTCCAACCATGAAGTAGGACCCTCTTGAGGAGCCTTTCAAAACCATCACTTTATCCTACATTGCGGGGATCACAAAAAATATCTCCAAAATCTTGAATAAACACAAGATCCAGGTCCGATTCAACACATTACGTTAAATCCGTGATCTGGTTCCGTCTGTAAAAGATGTGATTCCGGACATACAGTACCCTGGCGTCTACAAACTAAGTTGCCTCTGTGGTAGTAGTTACATTGGAGAAACCAAACGACATGTCTCGGACCGCATTCGTGAACACAAAGCAGACCTAAAACACGGTAGGACCAACACCTCGGCCTTGGTAGATCACTGTTATAATTCAGTAGGCTCACATGACATTGACTTCTCCAAGGCAGAGGTTCTTTGCAAGCCATCTGGCTACCATGAGAGATTCGTTCATGAGGCTATCCACATGTACAAACACAGAGACAATTTCAGCCGAGAAGATGGATTCTGGCTTAGCAATCATTGGAAGGATTTGATAAACCATCTCGGGTCTTAATTGATTGTTCACACTTACGGTGGCTTTCAGACCGCATCCATTATTTTCGTCTCCGCCCTCCTCTTTTCCGAACATAGATGGACTCGTCCACCTGAATAACTGCCAAATCGCTCTCCGTGGTGCTAAGCTTAAAAAAAACCCGCCACTTTTTTCAAATTTTCTTGCTGTGATTTTCACACCTGATGATGATTGCTTGTGTTGCAGTCGAAACGTCATGAGAATTGTATTGTTTTATATTCTTATTTATTGTTTCCCTTCTACGTGACTTTACCGAAAGAACCAAGAATATGAATCCCTGCAGTCACGAAAGCTTTAAATCAAAACTCCTATACTTACGAACGAGTTAGTTTCCAGAGGTCTGTTCATAAGTCGATTTGTTCGTAAGTCCAACTTGACTCCTGTCAATTCCAAACATGTTGTACAGCTTACACACTAAACACAGGGAATGGCTTTAACAGTTGTATAATCTCCTGGAGATGTAGATGCCACTGGTTCTTCACGTTCTGTAGATGTAGATGCCACTGGTTCTTCACGTTCTGCAGGTGTAGATGCCACTGGTTCTTCACGTCCTGCAGATGTAGATGCCACTGGTTCTTCACGTCCTGTAGATGTAGATGCCACTGGTTCTTCACGTTCTGCAGATGTAGATGCCACTGGTTCTTCACGTCCTGCAGATGTAGATGCCACTAGTTCTTCACGTCCTGTAGATGCCACTGGTTCTTCACGTTCTGTAGATGCCACTGGTTCTTCACGTTCTGCAGATGTAGATGCCACTGGTTTTTCACGTTCTCCAGATGTAGATGTCACTGGTTCTTCATGTTCTGTAGATGTAGATGCCACTGGTTCTTCACGTTCTGCAGATGTAGATGCCACTGGTTCTTCACGTTCTGCAGATGTAGATGCCACTGGTTCTGCAGATGTAGATGCCACTGGTTCTTCACATTCTGCAAATGTAGATGCCACTGGTTCTTCACGTTGTGCAGATGTAGATGCCACTGGTTCTTTACGTTCTGCAGATGTAGATACTGTTGGTGCTTCACGTTCTGCAGACGTAGATGCCACTGATTCTTCATGTTCTGCAGACATAGATGCCACCAACGGTGGTTGAACTCATCATTCTCGGTCCAAAAAGGCACCTGGGCATACGGACCAGGTTTGTTCGTATCTTTGAATGTTCGTAAGTAGAGGGGTCCCTGTAGCTCACTGATCTCGTCGACGAGCGTAAAACCATCACCGCGTGAGCTTCGGTCATCCTCTCCTCCGCATCGCACGACGCTTTCGGATGCGCTTCTACGGCCGTCTGGAACGCTCTTCCTTCGGATATTAGGAGGCCGCTGGGAGCTACAGATGCACTTTTAAATCCTCATCTAGATTGACAAACTAATTTATTTAGCAACTGCTTTTTGTGTTTTAGTTTATTGTCGTTCTTCTTCCCCCGGCTTCACCTCCGATGAGTACGGCTGGCTACGTACGGCGCGAAAGAATTCCCAGCATACGTACGTACGTAACATGGCGGCGAGCAAAGCCATGAAATTTCTCGGCACTGCCCTCCAGCTGCCCGTGACGTCTTCTCCCATTCGGGCGCGATGACGTGAGCTTGATTCCAACTCACCCCCCGCCCCCCGCATCGATCCAGCCTTACCACTGCTCCCCCACCTCCCAAAGACAAAGATCCCCCATACAGCCTCAAAAGACTGTTGGGGCAAGTGCTGTTAGTGAGTAGCAACTATGAAGGCCGGCAGGGCACACGAGGGGGGGGGGTGGGTGGCCAGCACCCCCCGCGACCGCCTTTGTCTCCCCCAGTGGCGATGTTTACACACCGCACCAGGTACTAATTTGAGGCTGAGTCGACCTAGGGCGGAGGCCCCAGGACCGGTTCAAATGCTCGTAGCCCGGATTCGAACTCGGGTCGCCGGGTGCGTAGCGCAAGGCGTGCTAACCGCTGCACCACTGCTCCCCTCCAACGCACCCCCCCCCCCCCCACCGCCCACCACTTCACCAACCCGCACTGGCGAGGTGGTGAAGCACGGTCGAACAACGACGACCGCCACAAATGACACGGCACGTGTGGAGGCCTTCGTCCAGCGGTCGATGGACGAACCGGGGGACTGCTCATAATTCACATTAAATAATTTACATTACTTGACATTAATTGTACCCCGCTGCACATGCGGGCCCTGCGGTTATCACATTCATTGTTTGCAATTCAATTACGCCGCAAAAGGTGCACTTTAGGCTTCGCCACGACGCAGTTGCTAAAATAACCGCCCGCTTTGACTTGGCGGTGTGGCACCTGAAAGCCGTTAAGGGGTGGTGGTTGTGGTGCTGGTTGTTGTTTCTTTTTTTTTTCTTCTCTCGCAATTCGAGCCCCACAGGCCCCTCTCCGAGATGAGCTTTGCCGTCAAATGGTTAAAAACAAAAAAAAAGTTTTTTTCTCTCGGGAAAAGTTGGCGAAATTTTAAACCGCTCGCTGCGCCCGAGTCTGCCGATTTAATTCAACAATTCATCTTTTGTTGTTGTCGTCGTCGTCGTAACATCCTAACTTTTTTGGGGGGGCGCATTTTCTTCTTTTGTTTGTTCGCCTTTTGCACGTACAGCACCCCCCCCACCCCCCGTATGTGCCGCACGCATTTGCCAGTCGTTCTGCGCCCTGGGCCCAAAGCCAGCCGTACGTAGCTGGGTAGGCCAGCGGCATGCACACGTCTCGGCAGAAGATTTTCATTTCGTAAACAAGAGACGGTGGGAGTGGGGTGGCGAGTGCCAGCGGTGGGGGAGGGTGGGGGCGGTGGTGGGAGAGGGGTTAAGGGTCGAGGGGGTGGGTGGTGAAGGGATTCGAGATTGCATTTTACTTCATGGCAACAGCTGGCGATCAAATCCGCAGCAACCAACAACAACAACACAAGCGGCAGCAGCAAAGCGACCACTCCACCGCCACTACCACCACCACCACCGCCTCGCGTGGCCGCAGACAGAGAAGCGTCTCCACTCGCCCGCTGGTTTTTGCGCGCCTGGTAATTGACCGCTAAATGGGGCTCTCTGCCGCCGGCGAGAGTATCGCCCCGGTACAACTCGCCATCCCCCCCCCTCCCCAGGCCTCCGAGGCCCTTGGTGCCGGAGGGCGGGCAGGCGGGCGACGGGCTTAAACAGCTACCGAGTTTTCCTGACCCTCCCTCTGAACCCCGCGCCGACATCGTCACGTGAAGGTTACGTGCAAGTGAAGGTTACGCACGCGTGCGTACGTACGTTGAACTTCTTTCGCACCGTACCATAGCCAACCACGCGAATCTAAACGCGCAAAAGGCAGTTCTGTGAAGGGGGGGGGGGGGAGGAAAGAGAGCGTTCCAGACGGCCGCGGAAGCGCGGATGACGGTTGACGCAAAGGTTATGAGGGGGCCTGAGGCTGCTTAATCGGAGGGGAGACGGACTAAGTGCGCATTAGATATTGTGAACAACCACGTGAAGTCGTCGAACGATTATTGACGAACGTGTGCGAAATGAACGCGTTCATTCGACTCGAAAGGTACGTTCGGGACGCGGCAAGTCACCGCACTCAAACCTTGAAAACCATTTCGTTTTTCTCCTTAGCTTCAGTTTGCGGGCCACGTCATGGACGATAATATAATCGCAGGTTCAGAGACGAAGAATTTCCGATGGCCGCGCTGCGGCGTCGCTCAGCCGTGACTTCTCCGTTGTAATCGTGGGGGTGGGGGGCCTACAAAATATCAGAATGGTCAGAATCCACACGTGTCCAGCAATGTGATGGTCAGTAAAATTTGAGAGGTGTCACGCGCACACGAAACACTTAGGATCGATCGTGAGGTTTTTGTATCTTAGGCCCCCCCCCCCGGTTTTTCGGATATATTGGATCAATCCAAGTCATCAACGTATACTTAACGCCCCTTGATACGCGCGACAGAAAATGCATTGAATGAATGTGGTTTTTAAATCGCTATGGGTTATTATGTCCGTCGATGCAGGGACCTATTTAAAAAAGTTTCAAACACCAGAACCCTAGCCTTTTGGAGGTTTTTTTCAGATCCCGCCCATCTCACGCGTACGAATTTGACGCACGCGCAATAGCACAGGGCGAGCCCGTGGCCGGTTGATGTTAATGAACGAATCGACGCCTGATTGATAATAATTATGCCAATAATGTAGATACGAAATGTCACGTGATAATAATTGTAATAGTTATTATAATGGGATAGTCAGCAAAGTTATTCTAGCTTTGCTTTTCTAATAATACATTTTTGAAACATTATTATGAATAATTGTATTATTATTGTATTATTCGTAATTACTTATTATAATACTATTATATTATTAATAATAATTACGTACTTATTCCATTACAATCATTGTTATTTTTTAAATAACATTGATGATTATACAATTAATATCACAATGATTATATAACTATAATTAATAACAGTATAACAATTATGACTAATTAGAACAATGATTATTATCATTCGCGATGATCACAGGCGCTAAAACACCGTGCAAAGAATGACGAACCGATGCGTCTGAACAGAGGACCCGCTTCCCCCGCGCTACCAAGGACCCCGGTGCTTTCCCACCACATCTGCTTCTCATTTTTTGTACCCCGGGAGATTTGGAAATTGGTCCGGTGGCGTGTGGGGTAGGAGAGGAAGGGGTGAGGGTGAGGAGGGGTAACGGGGAGAGAGGAAGGGTTGGTGGAGAGGGATCTCGGGTGCGGTTAGGCGTGGGTAGGTGGTTGGGTGGGTCGGGGCAGGTATACGTGTAAGGGTGGTGGCTACGTTTGTGGTATTGTACGGCGGTGTGTGTTGGTGTCCGTGTGTGTCGCTGGCCTCCACCCTAGGTCGACTCAAGCTCAAATGAGTACCCTGGTGCGGTGTGTAGTAAACATCGCCACTGGGGAGACAAAGGCTCCCACGGGTGTTGCTGCCCACCCACCCCTCCTCGTGTACCACCAGCGCCGGCCTTCCATAGGTGCTGCTCGCTAACAGCACTTGCCCCTACAGTCTGTTGAAGGCTATACGGAGGGAGGAGGTAGCTTTGCCTTTGCTCTCAGTGAGCCGAGTCGCATTTTGGTTGGCACGGCGTGATTTTTTTCTACATTGGCGAACCTTCGTTGCCAAAGCGTTTTCTTTGCCAGGTGAAGAAAAGAAATATGAAAAAAAATATAGACATATTTAGAGAAAGCTTCTCTTTGTAGTGGGTTAAGCCAACATATATTGGGGGGGGGGGGGGGTGGGAGGGGGAATGTTCCATGAGTTACAATTCAACGTGTGGAAGAAATTGCTGCCAACGCCGTAGCGTGCGCACGAGCTTTATTCACCTCTACGTGCGAGTGTGCGGTCGTACCTTTTGATTGTACGCGCATTCCTGCAAACTTGCCCTGGAACATTTCGACATCGGAGAACGAACCGAAATAACGTGGTTTTTTTTACGACATTTTTGTTTTTCCAACGAGGAAATTTTGGAATAACACTCAACTTTAGATTTTATTTTTGTTGCTGTTGAAAAAAGGAACCCCCCCCCCCCATATATATTTTATCCCGTTCGTTGCTGTCGGCGTTGCGCCCTCGCCGGACGAAGATACCCATTCGGACAACAAAAATCTCCGCGCGTTTACAGAGAGCGTCCCGCGGAAGCGGATATCGGAGAGGAGAGAGCTTTACCTCTGGGCATCCCTTCGAGTGGCGTCGGACGCGTCTCCGCCTGTGGGCGTGCGAGAGCCGTCAAATCCGGCTTTACCTCCTCGCACGTTACATGAAGGGCACGGAGTGGCTTTCCCACCGCCCCGTCCTGTTGGGTTTATTGGGGCCACGATCCCCTCCTCGTCCTCCTCCACCAGTAACCCCCCCCCGTGCGATGGGTCCGTCCACTCCCCTCTGACCCGTTGCCGCGTCTTTCGACCGAGCCTCGGCTTCCAATCCAGTCCCGGGGGGTTTGATTGACGGTCCACTTGCGGTCAAAACCTCGAATCTCGACGCCACGGCTTGTCCCCTAAAAGCTGTAAGGTCAATGTTGGTTTTCTATGGTTGCCTGCGATTTTTTTTTCCTTGTTCGTAAGGTTTTTTGGTTATGACATCGGCGGTGCGCGTGGTCACACGGGGAGTTTGCCAAAGACAGACGGCCCGGCCGCACGGCTTTGTGATTATTGCTCGTTCCCACGTGACGCCCCACCGTTGTGGTGCCTGTGTGCGTGCCTGTGTGCGTGCGTGGGTGTGTGGGTGGGTGTGTGGGTGGGTGTGTGGGTGGGTGTGTGGGTGGGTGTGTGGGTGGGTGCGTGGGTGGGTGTGTGTGCACCCGCAGCAGGTTCGCGAGCACCGCGCCACAAACCCGGCGGCCCGGGTTCGATTCGCGGCCCGCGGCCAACGCCAGTGACGATTATCCGAACCGGTCCTGGGCCTCCCCTGAGGTCGACTCGGCCTCAAATGAGTGCCCGCTGGTTGCGCCGTGTAAACGTCACCACTCGGGGAGACGCAAAAAAAATGCGGCCGGGGCGTGGTGCCGGCCGGCCGGCCACCCACCCCTCCCCCCCCACCCCCTCGTGTGCCGTGACGGCCTCCGTAAGGCGCCTGCTCGCTGAACAGCACTTGCCCCGAAAAGTCTATTGAGGCTATACGGGTGGAATTTGTTGTTGCCTTTCGTGCCCGCACGAATCCTATCTAAGGTCATCGCTTAAGTGCGCCGCACACCCAGACTAAACTAAGGCGCAAGTGACTCAATGCCGCCGCTGATGCTGCCGCTGCCGCACAATGGCAGAGGCCGATAAGGAACCCCGGCTGCTCGTTGGTGTTTTACAGTCTTGAGCAGATAGATACACGTGATACGGGGGCGAGCGGAGGGAGAGAGCGAGGGGGAGGGAGCGGTGGAAAAGTTTTGAGAGCAAGGAGCGAAGACCGTCACGCCAGACTCACATTTGAGCTCGCGCTCCTGTGTAAGACAGTGTTTTGTATACCCAAGAACCTGTCGGTCTGCCGGCAATGTGTTTTTTTTCTCTGCAGGCAATGGTCGTCTGCGGGCGATGTTAGTAAGCGGGCAATGTTAGTCTATGAAAACAATCAATTGTAAACTCCGTTTATTTTTCCAGGCGAGGCCCACCGAGCTATGAGCAGCAGCTCTTTTTGCACGAGAGAATCTGGACGCAAAAACGGTGGCTGGGCTCAACGAGGGAGGTGGCCCTTGATCGTCGCGTGGAAATTCACCGCGCGCCGAACAACCCCCCAAAGCGCTCGCAATGCAGGAACGGGGTCGGCGAAGCCAACCTCCTTTCCTGTGCCGCCAACAAAACCCAAAACCACCCCCTGCCCCCTACCTCCAAAGTGCCGGATTATGGATATCAGGGATTACGGATATCAGGGATTACGGGTATCAGGGATTACGGATATCAGGGGCCTCCCCCATGCCCCCCACCCCCCCGTGTTGGCCGACCGAACGGGAGGAGAAGGGGAGCAGCCGTCCGTCCAGCTCACTTGGCATCGATAAACATACAGGGACTCCTCTACTTACGAACGAGTTGGGTTCCAGAGGTCTTGTTCGTAAGTCCAACTTTACTCCCGTCGATTCCAAACATGTTGTACGGCGTGTACACTAATCACGGGGAATGGCTTTACAAGTTGTATAATCTCCTGTAGATGTAGATGCCACTGGTTCTTCACGTTCTGCAGATGTAGATGCCACTGGTTCTTCACGTTCTGCAGATGTTAGATGCCACTGGTTCTTCACGTTCTGCAGATGTTAGATGCCACCACCGCCATCTATTGCGTGGTGGTTGAACTTACGACTCTCAGTCTGAACGGGCACCTGGACATCCCGTCGATTCCAAACATGTTGTACGGCGTGTACACTAATCACGGGGAATGGCTTTACAAGTTGTATAATCTCCTGTAGATGTAGATGCCACTGGTTCTTCATGTTCTGCAGATGTAGATGCCACTGGTTCTTCACGTTCTGCAGATGTAGATGCCACTGGTTCTTCACGTTCTGCAGATGTAAGATGCCACTGGTTCTTCACGTTCTGCAGATGTTAGATGCCACCACCGCCATCTATTGCGTGGTGGTTGAACTTACGACTCTCAGTCTGAACGGGCACCTGGACGTACGGACAGGGTTTGTTCGTGTCTCTGAAAGTTCGTAAGTCGAATGTTGGCAAGCAAGAGGAAGCCCCCCGTGTATCCGGCGGTGATATCGCCGGGCGTCGATCCTCGCGCGCCGGACGCGGGCGTTAATAATCGTCGCGCTCGCTTCTCTCTGGCTTTGCCCGTTGTCAATCGATGACGGCTCGGCCCGACCGCCACTTGGTGACTAACGGCGGTTGTTGTTGCAGTTGTTGTCGTGGCGGTTGTTGTTGCAGTTGTTGCGAGCGAGCGAAGTTTTCTTGCTCTCGGCCCGGCTCCGCAACGTTTCCCTTCCATAACCAAACGGCGACGTCGCCCCCTATCGCAAAAAATAAAAAAAACCTACTTGGCAGGCTTGGTGAGGCTTTTCCTGCGTGAACACGCGGAACGATGATGGTAATAATACTAATTTCGGTGCGTTCTCTTACACTACCATACCCGTCATTGCTGAAGGGGGGGGGGGGGGGGAGGTCGTTTCAAGCAGTGCCGTGCGGCGCTGCTACCGCAGCGTTTTCGCCGTCGCTTATGTCCTCCTGCGACGAATCTTCCAGCTCCTTGCGCAATCGATACACGACATCAAGAAGAGAGGCCCCCTTGAACAATTGTAGCCCGTCGAGATTTATGTATTTCCCCCCCACCCCCCACCCCCGCCTGCGATCGCAACGTTTTTGGGGCACGGCTAATACAAAAAATGCCAATCATTTACACCTGCAAAGGTTTGATAGATCATGGCCACCGATGATGATTTATGTGTGTGTGTGTGTATTTTGAACTTCTTTGGGACCGTACGTGGCCAACCGTGCCAATCGTAGCTGCGGGGGAAGGATAACAAACTAAAAACAAAACCCAGTTCTAAAGAAATGAGTTTTCAATCTAGTGCATAGCTCCGAGTGGCTTCCTAATATCGGAAGGAAGAGCATTCCAGACGGCCGCGGAAGCGCGTCTGAAAGCGCCGCGCGATGCGGCGACCACCGTCTTTGTTCGACTGCCAGCCAAAAACCGCCGCCGCCGTCGCCGCCGCCGCTACGATGATCGGAGATCGCGTGACGACGTTCTATATGCTCCTGCACGAGATCGGCGAGGTGTCGCGGGTGACCCGCGGCGTTTACTCGTGGGCACAGACCCAGTGTCGCATCCACACCGCCGGGGGGGCGGGGGGGGGGGGTGTTCGCGGTCGCCCTGCCGCCAGCGAGATCGGCTTTCCCCCGTGGTTATTGCCAAGATTACAGAGGCACCGCGACCCCCGTTATTTGCCACCGCGGTCGTCCGACGGTTCCGCCGTCTGTAATACCGGCGGAACCGTGTTCCGGAGCGTGTGGTGCACACTGAACTCGACTGCGGCTGCTGCTGCTGCTGCTGCAGCTGCTACGTCCCCGGCACAGACAAACCCCCCTCCACCTCCACCACCCTCCACCACCCCCCCACCCTCCACCACCCCCCCCCCCCCACCAGCATTCGGGGCCCTGTGACCAGACGGCGAAAAGCCGAGCGCAGAGCAGCATCCTTCTCGATCGAAGACTCATTTTAATGTTTTGAGTGCAGATTGAAAACTAATTTTTTGTGGAACTGCTTTTTGTGTTGAGTTTGTCGTCCTCTTCCCCCCCCCCCACTCTCCCGCAGCAACGCACCTCCGATTAGCATTGGTTGGCTACGTGTAGGGTGCGAAAGAAGTTCAGTGCACACATGCGTGAAGACCACGCCCTCCTGCGGCGTAATCGACTGTTTACGCTGCTTCGTAATTGCTTCCCAGGGTCTGGGGGTCCCTTCCCACGCCGCACTGCTTCTGCATTGGCGCCACAGCCCCCCCCCCCCCGCCAGAGAGAGCGGTCACAGTGAACACAAGCGGTATAGACTAGACTGGTGCCCGTCATGGGAATGTGGAATTTCCACCGCTATCTCCGATGCGTGTCCGATCGAGACGAGCAACTTTTGAGCAATACGAGAATTGTACGTTTTTTTTTGCTAGGAAAGATTTTGTTTTTTTTAACATAGCGGCCTCGAGTGGCTACAGCCTTTGACACTTTCTAAATGCAGAGGAGGAAAACCGGAGGACCCCGACAAAAATTCACGCAACCATGGGGAGAGAGACACGCAAACTCCAAATATACAGCAGCAGCAGGCGTCGGGGTCAGGATCGAACCCACGACCTCCTGTATACCAAGCGAGGTAGTTAACATCTCCTAGCCACCGTGATGATGATGAGAGAGAGAGACACGCAAACTCCAAATACACAGCAGCGGGCGTCGGGGTCGGGATCGAACCCACGACCTCCTGTATACCAAGCGAGGTAGTTAACATCTCCTAGCTACCTTGGTTGACCCAGCAGAGTCTCACTGCATCTCAACCATTGTTTGCAGGAGGGTCTTGTCAAGTTTTTTGCAGCAGGTGATGATACTGCTGCGTACTCCCTAATCAGTCATTTGTAGTCTCATTTTTCATCATTGTGATATTTGTCTGAAATCGGTTACATTGTATGCAGGTCGGGGGTTTGACCCCGACCCCTGCTATTTGTGTCTCTCTCTCCGTGGACACGTGGAATTTTTCTCCGGGTCTTCCTGGTTTTATTTTCACGCTTTTATTTAACTCACTCTGTCTGTTGTTGTTGTTGTCGTTGGTGTATCCTCAAATCTTGTAACTCAATTTTAACCCACTTCCCAATGTCGTATCGACTGCAAACTTGGTATACTTATGTCATACTGATGCCAATACTATATTCTATCATAAAAAATAAACACATATTTTAAAACATTATTTTTTATGTTTTGTTTCGGCTTGGGTCCAATTGTCCACGGTAAACTCACGTTGGCTGTAACTGGCCACGGTCCCCTTACGTCGTCGCAAGCTTCGGGGCCACTTCCTGGAGTCGTGGAGTCCTTCCATTACTAGTACGGTACATTTCATTAAAGCGTGTTTAAAAAAAAAAAGTTTTTTTTTTTAAATATTACTTATTCCCTCCGCGTTTAGAAACACGCGTTTAGAGTGTCTGTGCCACCGCTGTGCATTTCCACGCGATGAGCCCACTTCTTTTGAGCTATCGTTTGTGCGGCCGGGTCACTTGTGAAAAAGAGCTGTACAGCTCGGTGTGGGCCTTACCTGGTAAACCAACGAAAAAATTGTTGCAGAACCGGGCGAGGAGCATCGAAACTGCACGCACGGAGAGGCACGCAAGCCTTTCGCCCTGTGAGTGCACAATGGTTCACACTGCCGCCCGTTCAAGCAAAAAAAAAACGATTCGTCCATCTTTCGATTTAAAGCTTTCGTGACTGCAGGGATTCATATTCTTGGTTCTTTCGGTAAAAGTCACGTAGAAGGGAAACAATAAAATAATAAAAATATAAAACAATACAAATGTTTACATATGTAGTAGTACTACATATGTAGTAGTAGCTACTACTACATATGTAGTGGAAGTAGTAGCTACTACTAGTAGCTACTACATGTATGTAGTAGCTACTACATGTATGTAGTAGCTACTACATACTACACATGTAGTAGCTATATGTAGTAGCTACTACTACATATGTAGTAGTAGCTACGGGCCCCACACTTTCAAGGGCCCCGCGCTGAATGCTTTCAAGCTCTCAATTCAGGTTTAGTGATTCTGCACTTGCTCTATTACTATAGTACTATACCGCCTTCGACTTTTGCTAACGACTGGGTCTTTAAGGTTAGCAATTTGTCATATTATCTGGCTGTATAGCAAATGAAAGAACCCAAGTACTTTACTATGCAAGTAAAAAATGTGTTTTAATATTTAGGTGTTATTTTTTTAATTTAGGGCCCCTTTATAACATATCCTGCAGGCCCCGCACTAGCTTAATCCAGCACTGGTCTTGGTTGTAGCATGACGAGCGTTATTACCGTTCAGGTAGCTATCGGTGGCACGCCTCTCCTCCTGTGCAGGCTCTCTATAAACCTCACGGCCTTGACGACTGGTGGCCGTGGTGGTGGTGGTGGCGGCCGTGGCGGTCGTGGTGGTGTGGTGGCCGTGATGGTGGTGGCAGCAGCCATGGTGGTGGCGGCCGTGGCGGTCGTGGTGGTGGGGTGGCTTTGGTGGTGGTGGTGGCCGTGGTGGTGGTGGTGGCCGTGGTGGTGGTGGCCGTGGTGGTGGTGGCCGTGGTGGTGGTGGCCGTGGTGGTGGCGGCCGTGGTGGTGGTGGTGGTGGCCGTGGCCGTGGTGGTGGCCGTGGTGGTGGTGGCCGTGGTGGTGGCGGTTTGTTTTTTACGACTTGCTTAGAAGTTTCCAGCCAAAATTCCCCCACCACCCCCTTTCTCCTCTCTGCCCGTTTAACAAAACCGCAAGAGGCCTGAAATGTGCGTGTGTGTGTGTGCGCACATGTCTGTGCATGTCTGTGTGTGTATATCTGTGTGTCTGTGTGTGTGCGCATGTGTCTGTGTGTGTGTATATATATCTGTGTGTGTACGGAGCGGTGGTGTAGCGGTTATCGCGCTGTGTGACGAACCCGGCCACCCGAGTTCGATACCCGCGCAGGGCCAACACCAAGTGACGATGATCTGAACCAGTCCTGGGCCTCCCCGAGGTCAACTCAGCCTAAAATGAGTACCTGGTGCAGTGCCGGATGAAGCGAGTGCGGTGCCTGTAGCATATGTTATGAAGGGGCCCTAAATTTAATAACATAACTATTAAAACACCAATTTTTTACTTGCACAGTAAAGTAATTGTATTTTTTCATTTGCTATACAGCCAGATAATACGACAAATCGCTAACCTTAAACACCCAGTCGTTCGTCAAAGTTGAAGGCGGTATAGTACTATAGTAATAGAGCAATTACAGGTTCACTGAACCTGAATTGATAGCTTGAAAGCGTTTAGCGCGGGGCCCTTTAAAGTGCGGGGCCTGTAGCGTTCGCTACTTTTGCTACGAGGATAATCCGGCACTGACCTGGTGCGGTGTGTAAACATCGCCACTGGGGAGACAAAGGCGGCCGGGCGTGGTGTTGGCCACCCACCCCCTCGTCTGCCGTACCGACCTCACAGGTGGCGCTAACTCGCTAACAGCACTCGCCTCAAAAGCTTAGTTTTTAATTATCTTCGTTTTTAATTCACCACTCACCTTTTGACGAGTGATTTCATCGATCTACCGTTTTTAATTGTGGGCTGTCTTTTTTTAAAAAAAATGTATCCGCATTGTATTTAAATGTCTGCCGCTGTTTTTGCATCTACCGGGATCCGGCTTTTATATCTCATCAACATTGCCTATCATCGCCGTTGTCCATCGTCGTCGTCGTCCTCATCATCCATTCCCCATTTCAGGAACATCATCCACTGCTTCGATGGTGGATGCTGTGTGTGTGCAGTTGGAAGAGAGATTTCCGGTCAGGGCCGTGTTATCCAAGAGGCCACAGTAGGCACTGTGCCTAAGGGCCTACGAAACACTCTGACCACGTTTTTGTTGTTGTGTTTGAATGATAAGAAAAATGTAACCAAGATATATCCTCTCGATCGATGGAAACGAATGGCATCCTTTTTAAAGCTGCGTCATCCGAAGTGATAATCATAGTCATAATCATTGGAAAATAGTAATAATTGTAAAAAAAAATGTAGAAAAAATGTTCCCCGAAAATATTTTTAGGCTTATCTAGTTTTTTTCTCTCTCTCTATAATTGAAATTTGTATCTGCTTATCTGCGGCACATAGCGCGCTCCCATCGAATTAGGGCTCGGACTAAATAATTAACGTATCACTAAAACGACATCTGTCCAGCGGCTGGACGAAGTACGCGTGAAACAAGAGCGTGGCAGCGGCGGTAGTAGTAGTGACATGGGGCAGCAGTACCAATCCTGTAGGTAGTTATCATTGAAGGCCTACGAAACAGAAGTGACTAGAGCCTACGAGAACCTTAATCCGGCCCTGGTTCAGGATGGCCGGTCCAGTTACGGAGAAAACGCCAGGCTGGCGGCCACCACAATCCTGATTCTGGAGGGGTTTTATTTTTTATTTTTCGTCGTTTTTTGTCAAAGTTGAAACAGCATTGAAGCAAACGAGGGATAAGCCTGAGCCTGGCTAATACCAGTATTTTTGTTTCATTGTTGGCGCTTATCAGCAGCAGACGCGCGCACGTGCGCACACACCGTAGCATATCTTGCTGTTAAAAGGTCTGAGAACATTTCCATGGGAAATTTACTGGATAGTATTATATACGAAATAGAAACTGCTTTGTTTTTTTTTTCGCTAGGTGAGGCCCAACGGAGCTGCTACGCAGCTCATGTTCAGAAGCGACCTGGCTATCACAAATGATAGCTCAGCGAAGTGGGCTTATCGTCACGTGGAAATGTATAGCAGCGAGATACTCTCAATGCGTGCTTCTAAATGTGGAGGGGAAAGACCGGAGGACCCGGAGAAAAATCCACATGACCACGGGGAGAGAGAGAGACGCAAACTCCAAATGTGCAGCAGGCGTCAAGATCGGGATCGAACCCACGACCTCCTGTATACCAGGCGAGGGAGTTAACATCTCCTATCCATCGTGGCGCCCAATAACAATAACAGTAATAATGACAAGCAATGCCCTTTAGTTACCCACGGGATGGTGCCACTACAATTGTGGAAGTTTGGCAAATCCCAGCAAATGAGCGTTCGGCTTCCCGTGTGCGAGTGTGGGGAGTGGTGGGACAGCGGTCAGCGCGCCGTGCTATGAACGCTGCGACAACGAGCTCGATTGCCGCTCACGGCCACCAACAGCGGTTACGGCGATTTGAACCGGTCCTGGGCTTTCCCTAGGTTGTCTGGGTCTCCGATGAGAACCCGGTGCGGTGTGTAATAAACATCGCCACTGGGAGCTACCGGGGGCGTGGTGTTCTGACCACCCACCCCCTCGTGTTCCGTCCGGGGCCTTCACAGGTGCTCGCTAACAGCGCTTTCCCCAACAGTCTGTTAAGGTTGTACGGGGCATCTTTGTATTTGTGAGAGAATCACAAAAGCTGGAAACACCCCCCCCCCCCACATGTCCGTGGGGGTACCGCTTGAAGCTAGCTAGCTCCACACGGCGGTCACCGGATCGCGCGGTGCTTTCAGGTGCGCTTCTGCGGCCGTCTGGAACGCTCTCTTATTAAGGGAGCCACCGGGAGCTGTTTGCTCGTAAATCTGCATCTAGATTGATAACTGATTTCTTTCGAACGGCTTTTCGTGTTTAGTTCTTCCCCCGTACCTCCGATTAGCACGGTTGGCTACGTACGGTGCAAAATAAGTTGATCATACGGCACACGTACGTACAAGTATACACCGCTGTGCTGCCATCACCAGGCCTGCTGGCAGCTCACGCCTGAAGCACCTGGTGTTACCAGGCGTTCCGCCATTCCAGCACCTAACCCAGGCGGCTTAAACCACCCCCTCCCCCACTGTCGTTTCTGAGATTGGGAGCATTCAAGGTCTACTGTATCTACAGGGTGCCGTGATGGCAAGATGTTAACAACCTCACCTGGTGTACAGGAGGTCGTCTGTTCGACCCTGACCCTGACGCCTGTATATTTGGAGCTTTCGTGTTTCTCTCTCCCCGAGGTCGTGTGGATTTTTCTCCGGGTCCTCCGGTTTTTCCCTCCACATTTCGAATCGACGTCGCCACGCTCTAAAAGTCTCCATGCTAAGCCACTGCGTTGAGCTATCGTTTGTGGACAGCCAGGTTGCTTCTGAAAAAGAGCGACATGCCAGCTCAGCGAGGCCTTGCCTAGTAAAAATTAAAATAGTTTATAGTTTTTTTTTTGTTATCCGGTTGGTGGGGAACGCCAATGTAATTTACCGTGGGTATCCAACTGTAAAAGTGAACGTTTTAACAAAAATATGTAACAGATAAGCCTGTGTCACCACATAGAGAAACGTGCACGCCCCTAATAAAATAAATAAAGTCAAACCGGCCGGGCAGCTCGGCGGGAGAGCGAGCGGCTCGAAGTTGTGTACGAGTTCACCTCCTGGTTGCGGGTTGACTCAGCCCATCATCATCATCTCTCCCTCCGGGTTCGATAAAATGGTAACCACTTTGCGGCGGAGTCCGACAGCGGTTGTCCCATGGAGCGACTCTAAAACTGAACTAGAATATTTGTTTTTGGCCTCACCGGGTGTAAGGGCCCCGCCGAGCTACGCAGCTCTCTTTCAGAAGCGACCCTCGCTCTCGCAAATGATAACTCAACGAAGTGGCTTATCATGTGGAGATTCATAGCAGCCAAATACGCATAGAGACCCATAGAGATGCATAGAGACCCATAGAGATGCATAGAGACCCATAGAGATGCATAGACACCCATAGCGACCCATAGAGATGCATAGGAACCCATATAGGTTCAGAGGCCATAGAGATACATAGAGACCCATGGAGATGCATAGAGATCCATGGAGATGCATAGAGACCCATGGAGATGCATAGAGACCCATATAGATGCATAGAGACCCATAGAGATGCATAGAGACCCATATAGATGCATAGAGACCCATAGAGATGCATAGAGACCCATAGAGATGCATAGAGACCCATAGAGATGCATAGAGACCCATAGAGATGCATAGAGACCCATAGAGATGTATAGAGACTCATAAACTAAACTTTTTTTTTTAATTTAACCAGCTGTAAGGCCCACTGAGCGATATATTTTTATGTTTTCAGAAGCAACCCTGGCTATCGCAAATGATAGTTCAACGAAGTGGCGGCTTACCATCACCATCATCATCGTTACGTGGAAATTTATCGTAGCCCAATATGCAAAATGCGTGACGTTGATCCGAAATATGGAGGGGAAAACCTGAGGTCCACCGGAGAAAAATCCACGCGACCACGGGGAGAGAGAGAGAGAGAGACACGCAAACTCCAAATATACAGCAACAGGGGTCGGGATCGAACCCACGACCTCCTGTACACCAGGCGAGGTAGTCAACATCTCCTAGCCACCGTGATGATGATGAGAGAGAGAGACACGCAAACTCCAAATATACAGCAGCAGGGGTCGGGATCGAACCCACGACCTCCTGTACACCAGGCGAGGTAGTCAACATCTCCTAGCCACCGTGATGATGATGAGAGAGAGAGAGAGAGACACGCAAACTCCAAATATACAGCAACAGGGGTCGGGATCGAACCCACGACCTCCTGTACACCAGGCGAGGTAGTCAACATCTCCTAGCCACCGTAATGATGATGAGAGAGAGAGAGAGACACGCAAACTCCAAATATACAGCAGGCGTCAGGGTCGGGATCGAACCCACGACCTCCTGTATACGAGGCGAGGCAGTTAACATCTCGCCTTTCGCCCCTGCCATATGAATGTGGAATTTCCACCTCTTTCTCAAGGCGTGGGGGGAGCACTTAGTGCCTCAGCAGCCCACGTGGGCAAGAAACAACAACTTGGGACTTCAATGTTTTTTTTGTTTCCTTTTTAAAACAATCAAAAAAAGCCTCGATGTTTTTATTTTGTTTAACACGTAGAAGGCTTTCGCGACCAATATTATTCACAATAAAAGTTTTTTGGGTTAGATCGCCTTATTTATCAATGTGTCGTAACCCTCCACCACCCGACACGGCCAATCAGCATAAAAAAGTGTCACGTTGACAAAAGACAAAATAGTTCACTGCTTTAGCTCCACACCGGTGGTGTTGTTGAAGAGTGAATCCACAACATTTACAGTTTGAGTAGTACTGTGACGTTTCGCTGGTAATTACATCCAGCATCATCGGGCAATTCGCCAGAATGGTGAAGCCCTCTCCACTTGCTCCCGGTCTTAAATGGAGCAGCAGCAGGGTGACGTCATCATTTAACTCATTCAGGTGCAGTAACCAGTCAATGGTTATGATTAGTAATGAGTTGTGGATTAGTAATTAGTTGTAATGTGTGTTATTGTGATTATATGCTACGTTAGTAATCAGTTAATTAGTATGTGTTTCCCCTATAAGGAATTGTAATGTGTATTATTTAATAATACGCTTCCAAGCCGCACTAAGCCTGTAGCTGTCAGAGCGATTAAAGTTATTTATATTTCTCTCAATTTCAATGGATTCTCTAATTAGTCTTTGCCAGTAATAATACGTTTTCCACAGCGCTTCAACGTTATCAAAATCAATTGAGTGTCCTTGTTGGCAAGCATGTTCTGCCACTGCCGACAGTTGTGTTTGAGATAATTGAATATTTCTTTGGTGTTCTTTTAGTTTTATGCTGATGTTACGTCCCGTCTGTCCAATATAGCATCTGCCACATGAACAAATTTTATTTTATTTTGTTTTTCGGGCTCGGTACTCGCAGGCGGCGATGTGTTCTCGTGCGCGCTACCGCGGACGAGAGCCGTGTGAACAGGGGGTAGGAGATGCGGTGAAGGCGAGGTGCCACATTTCTGGACGTTGCGTTCTTACAACAGCTGCGCGCATTAAGCGTGGCCGCAACAACAACTGGGGAATTATAGATATGTCTTTTTTTTTTATCATGCGTTTGTCATATCTTAGCGGTATTTAATTATCTGCATAGGGCCCTGTGCCTTTCACCACCAAATCCTCGCCTGGTATGCAGGAGGTCGTGGGTTCGATCTCAACCCTGTGACACCCGCTGTGTATTTGGATTTTGCGTGTCTCTCTCTCTCTCTCCGTGGTAGCGTGCATTTTTTTTCTTCAGGTCCTCCGGTTTTCCCCTCCACGTTAAGAAACATGAACTGTAGTGAGATTATTTAGATTATTTTGGTGCGATAAATCTGTAAATAATGAGCCACTTTGTTGCTATCGTTTGGGGCCAGGTCGCTTCTGAAAAATAAGTTAGTACCTCTGAGCTTTGCCTGGTAGGATGGGGGATGGTTTTATTTGAATGTGTTTGGGTGATTTGTTTACCTTACTTGTACTCTGCACTCCTATTGTGTTTGTTGTAACGTTCTTAGCTCGTGCCCCTACTGGACATCTGTAAAAAAAAAGCTTTATAGCCCATCGGATTCCGCCAATATAAATACATGTTGTCTTTCTGAAATCAGACCGCATTGCTGCCCGACCTCGCCCATTGCTCGTTAAGCTAATCTGATGGGTTGCGAGCCTGGTCCGGTGCCTTTGGCTCTTCCCGGGCAAACAAAGTCACGGGCGGGAGCCGTTGCTCAACGCGCGACGGCGTTCACGCCGCGTAGCCGCGTTGTCACTTCAACGGCGTTCTTCCTTTTCGCACAACGTGGAACTCCGTGCCGTTATAACGCGGAACGCCGTGCCGTTATAACGCGGAACTCCGCGCCGTTACAACGAGGAACTCCGTGCCGTTACAACGAGGAACTCCGCGCCGTTATAACGAGGAACTCCGCGCCGTTACAACGAGGAACTCCGCGCCGTTACAACGCGGAACTCCGCGCCGTTACAACGAGGAACTCCGCACCGTTATAACGAGGAACGCTCGCGCCGTTATGACGAGAAATGCGCCCCGTTACAACGCCGTTTCTCTGAGCGGCCGACGACGAACTGCTTTCCTGAGCCGTGCTGCTGAGTGCAGCGATGCAGCGATGCGGAGCGATGCGGTAACGCAGCGCCGGCGGCGTTGCCCTCCGTTGTTTGTGCCACCATCTCGCTTGCGTGTGCGCGCGCTACGTCGTACCTCGCAAAAAAACCTGATTGCATTTCGCTGACCCCGCGCTGCCTCGGCGCGGTGAAATGTGATCAAACAATCCCTCCACCTCGCCCCACCCCCCTCCCCCTCCATGACCTGCACATTGTGGATGGATGGATTGGGGGCGGGGGGGGGGGAGTCATCTAACAGTGGATTGACAGAAGGGGTTGTATGTTTACACTTTAAAAAAAAAAACTGTTTAATTTGACCATGTAAGGGCCCCACTGAAGTGCTTTGCTATTTTTTCAGGAGCGACCTGGCTATCACAAATTATATCCCAACGAAGTGGCTTATCATCATCATCATCATTGCGTGGACATTTTCAGCAGCCACATAATCTGAACGCGCGACGTCGAGTCTAAATGTGGAGGGGAAAAAAAACGGAGGACCCGGAGAAAAATTCACGCGATCACGGGGAGAGAGAGAGAGACGCAAACTCCAAATATACAGCAGCAGGCGTCAGGGTCAGGATCGAACCCACGACCTCCTGTATACCGGGCGAGGTAGTTAACATCTCCTAGCCACCGTGATGATGAGAGAGAGAGACACGCAAACTCCAAATATACAGCAGCAGGCGTCAGGGTCGGGATCGAACCCACGACCTCCTGTACACCAGGCGAGGTAGTTAACATCTCCTAGCCACCGTGATGATGAGAGAGAGAGAGACACGCAAACTCCAAATATACAGCAGCAGGCATCGTTAGGGTCGGGATCGAACCCACGGACCTGTATATATAATCTGGATAATGCGGTATATGTTGACTGGATTGAAGAAATTCCTTACCGCAAACATTTTTTTCCGTAAATTTCGAAGTCACCAATGAGATGTTGTTGGAGCTGTGCACTTTTAAATCATCTCGGTTCAAAACTAATTTATTTAAAAAACTACTTATTGACGTTAGTTTGTTGAACCCCCCCCCTCCCGCCCCCACCCCCAGCATCTCCAATTAGCAGTGTTGGCCATGAACGGTGTGAAAGAAGTTCCAACATACGTGCGTACACAGAGACCCACTGACACCCAGGCTCATAGAGACCCACAGAGACACCCGCAGATTAGCACGATTGGCCACGTACCGTGCGAAATAACTTTAACATACGTGCGTCCGTACGATCATCAGAGTTGTTTTTTTTTTGCGAGCGATAATAAGACGGTCGGACGGGCAGACGATGTTCCCGTGTGATTGCTTTGAATTTTTAAAAAAATTGCTTGCAGAATGTTGGACTTCCGCGGGAGAATCGGCGGTGATTGCATTGCGTGTTGGCGCGTGTCTCTGTGCGTGTGTGTGTGAGTGCGTGTCTCTGTGCGTGTGTGTGTGTGAGTGCGTGTCTCTGTGCGTGTGTGTGTGAGTGCGTGTCTCTGTGCGTGTGTGTGTGTGAGTGCGTGTCTTTGTGCGTGTGTGTGTGTGTGAGTGTCTCTGTGCGTGTGTCTGTGCGTGCGTGTCTCTGTGCGTGCGTGTGTCTGTGCGTGCGTGTCTCTGTGGTTGCGTGTCTCTGTGGTTGCGTGTCTCTGTGCGTGTGCGTGTCTCTGTGCGTGTGCGTGTCTCTGTACTTGCGTGTTTCTGTGCGTGTGCGTGTCTCTGTGCTTGCGTGTCTCTGTGCATGTGCGTGCGTGTCTCCGTGCGTGCGTGTCTCCGTGCGTGCATGTGTCTGCATGCGTGTCTCTGTGCGTGCGTGTCTCTGTGCGTGCGTGTCTCTGTGGTTGCGTGTCTCCGTGGTTGCGTGTCTCCGTGGTTGCGTGTCTCTGTGCATGTGCGTGTCTCTGTGGTTGAGTGTCTCTGTGCGTGTGCGTGTCTCTGTGCTTGCGTGTCTCTGTGCATGTGCGTGCGTGTCTCTGTGCGTGCGTGTCTCTGCGTGCGTGCGTGTCTCTGTGGTTGCGTGTCTCCGTGCGTGCGTGTCTCCGTGCGTGCGTGTCTCTGTGGTTGCGTGTCTCTGTGCGTGCGTGCGGGTCACCGTGACTTCGTCTGGCGCGAATCAAACGGAGCGACAAATCATAACAGGGGGAGATGGCGGCGTGGGCTGTTCCCGCAGTGGCTTTAAAAAAACACCCGGAAAAAAAACCCTAAATGACTAAAACAATATTCTGACGGGAGGGTGGAGAGGGGGGGGGTGGATAATGGCCCGCAAATAGTCACGTGCTCTTGACGTTTCAAACAAAGGAGGAAAGAAAACAAAAAAAACAATTAACGGAGACAAACGTAATAATGGGGGTTTTTCCCCTTTTTTTCTGGCTACAAAACTGAAACCTTTTTACAAGGATTCATGTCTTTTGGCGTCATCTGGACGAGCACCAATTGGGTCGAGGCTCAAAAGAAAGCCGTCCCTTGGTGTGGACCAATCGGTTTCAAGGACGATGCATCATATTATCAAAGTATGTTTATTGTTTTGCATTTTGACTGCAGGTATTGTGGTTAATGCAGACATGAATCCTTGTAAAAAGGTTTCAGAAAAAAGGGGAAAAACCCCATTATAACATTTTGGTACTGGCAAAGGAGGTCTAATGATGGAGACAAACGTCTTCGCTTGCAGGAGCGCCGCCGCTTCCTTCAGCGAAACAAGTCGGTCGCAATTCCACATTCCTATGACGAGGAGGGGGGGGGGGGGGGTGGGGGAGCCAACCGTGATAATCGGAGGCTATCCTGGTCTTATCAATTGCATGTATGTACGTATGTTGAACTTCTTTCGCACCGTACGTAGCCAACCGTGCTAGTCGGAAGTGCGGGGGGGAAGGATAACAAACTACGAGTCTCTTTGTGGGTCTACGGGTCTCCTGTGTGAGCCTGTGGGTCTTTGCGCGAGTGAATTCACGCGTGTACGTACGTTGAACCTTCTTTCGCACCGTACGTAGCCAACCGTGCTAATAGGAGGTCGTGTTTCTGCGGAAGATAGCGCTCCCGGCAGCGTGGCTTGAGCTCCCTTTCGCTTTACCGCACGATGTTTCGTTCTCTTTGGTTCTTTCGGTAAAGTCGCCACGTTCGAATGAGAATAAAATAATAAATCGATGAAATAAAATAACACGATGAAATTCTCACGACGTTTCGGCCACAACACAAGCGGCCTTCATCAGGTGAAGGGACGAGGACAGCGCTGGAGCGTGACTTTACCGAAAGAACCGAAGAAGATGAATCCGTGCAGCCACGAAAGCTTTAAATCGAGATATTTTGTTTGTTGTTGTTGTTGTTTAACGTCAGCGCACACGTGACAAATTAGACGCGCCGTGGTTAACGTTTCCGCTGGTTTCGTAAATCGTAACCCCGTTGTCACCTCGCCATTGTGTCCATGGCTGATCGCCCCCCCCCCCGTCACCCGTCCGCCCCCCCTCCCGCCCCCCGCTCTGTCTTGCGCGCGAAATCAAATTCCCACGCAGCTACCGGCCGACCGTAACGATTCACTTGACAGATTGTAAAATAAAACTTATCCCTTTACATCGGATGCTCGTGGTGCCAGGGTGTCTGCTGTCTTCCGTGTGCCCTTCTGCAACTTGCGTGCGATTGCTTGTCCATCTGTACTTGGTTCTGTCTGTCTGCCCGTATATTTGTTTGTCCTTCCATCTGCCCGTCTGCTTGTTCACCCGTCCAACCATCTTCCTGTCGATTTCCGTCTGTCCGTGCGTCCGCCTGGCTGTCTGCTCCTGCCGTACGCCGGCTGTCTCTCCCTGTCTCCCCAACTGTCCGCGCATCCGTCCATCTCTGTGTGTCCGTCCATCTGACCGTACATTTGTGTGACAGTCCACTGCGTCCACGTGTCCGCATGTCTGTCTGTCCACTACGTCGGTCCATCGGTTCGTCTGTCACGTCTTGTCTTTCTGTCTGTGTATTTGTCTGTCCGTCCGTCATAGGTGCACGCAAGCGGTGCTTGCCCCAACAGCCTTAAGTCTATGTGGAGGGAGTCTTTGTCCGTCCATCCGACCATGTGACTTGGGACACATCCATTTCGTCTGTCTGCCTGTCTCTCCATCCACGTGGCTACGTGTCCGTTTGTCCATCCGTCCGTCCGTTCACCGGACCACGTCTCCCATCTGTCTGTCTGTCGGTCCATCGCTCCGTCCATTCTAAACTAAACTCTTTTTTTTTGTTTACACTTACCAGGGTGAGGCCCACTGGGCGACATAGTAGCTCTTGTTCAGCGGCGACCTGGCCATCACGAATGATAGCCTCGACGAAGTGGCTTATTATCACCGCATGGACATTTAGCGCAGCCAAATACCCTAAAACTCGTGACGTTGATTCTAAATGTGGAGAGAACAACCGGAGAACCCGTAGAGAAATCCACGCGGCAACGGGGAGAGAGAGAGAGAGATACGCAAACTCCAAATATACAGCAGGCGTCGGCATCGAACCCACGACCTCCTGTATACCTGGCGAGGTAGTTAACATCTCCTAGCCACCGTGATGATGATGATGATGAGAGAGACACGCAAACTCCAAATATTCGTCCGTGCGTGCGTGCGTCCGTGCATGGCTCTGTTAGTCCCCCCCGTCTGACCGCATGCCCCCCCCCCCCCACCCACGTCTCCTTCCCCGGGGGTGGTTGCCCGCAGGGCTGAATCCTTTGCGCCACGCCAGCCGGGGGAGACTTGTGGGGGCGTGCGTTGTGGGGGCGCCACAACTCACGGGGCAGACGAAGGCGGCGGGGGGGGGAGGGGGGGGAGTGGGGCTGTGGGGGGAGGACAGGATGGGAGGTTAAAACAAAAAGACAACAACTTCGTCGCGTTCGCGCGTTCTCCGGCTCAAACGTGGCAGCGACCTTGCGCGTGCCTGTGCGCGCGTTGGCGCTCGACTCTTGGCGCGGCCTCGGAAGTGCACCTAGCCTGACGCAGGCGCCGTGGTGACGTTCGCCGTCGCTTGGTGGCGAATGTCGGCTGGAATCGGTATTGGTTTGGTGCTCGCTGTGACGGCACTTGCCCGCCCCCAACAGCGTGCGCGCTGGTGGTGTGGGTGGGTGGTGTGGGGATCTTTGCCTTCACGTTTTTTTGTTTGTGCCGCGTATCTGCGCTCGAAAAACGAATTTCCCCGGCGTAAACCGGGCGCCGCTTTGGGTGCGTGAGAGCGAGCGGTGAGAATCTGCCCGGTTGCAAACGAGCGAAATGAAAACATCAGCTTTGTCCCCCCACCCCCCCCCCGCCACTCTCTCTCTCTCTCTCTCCTGGCACTAGCGACACTTATTTAATAACTCGCGTAACGCATTCGATCGTATAGGGGCACCACGGTGGCTCGGAGAGATGTTCACTTCCTCGCCTGGTACACAGTTGTTCATGAGTTCGATCCCGACCCCTGACGCCTGCTGTATATTTGAAGTTTGGGTGTTTCTTCTCGCGGTCGCGTGGACTTCTCCTCCACGTGCTCCGGTCTGTGATATGCACTCGCCGCTGATCATGATGGTGGTGATGATGATGATGATGACCATGATGATGATGACCATGATGGTGATGATGATGACCATGATGATGATGATGACCATGATGGTGATGATGATGATGACCATGATGGTGATGATGACGACCATGATGGTGATGATGATGATGATCACGATGGTGATGATGATGATGACCACGATGGTGATGATGATGACCATGATGATCATGATGGTGATGATGATGACCATGATGATCATGATGATGATGATGACCATGATGATGATGATGACCATGATGGTGATGATGGCAATGATGATCATGATGGTGATGATGATGACCATGATAATCATGATGACCATGACAATCATGATGACCATGATGATCATGATGACCATGATGACGATGACATTGACCATGATGACCATGATGGTGATAATGGCAATGATGACCATGATGGTGATGATGAAGACCATGACGATCATGATGGTGATGATGATGACGACCATGATGATCACGGTCATGATAACGACGATGATGACGATTGCGATGCCTGCCCTTGACCCCCCCCCCCCCGTGTGTCACAGTGATGTCTCAGCAGCAGCAGCAGCAGCGCATGGTACCCAGCGGAGGGGGCATGGGCTCCCCGGGTATGGCTCCGCAGAGTCCCCCGACCTCGGGGCCCCCCGCTCATGGCCTTGGGCAGTCCCCCCAGCGATGGTGGCGCAGCAGCAGCAGCAGCAGCAAAGGCAGCAGGAAGATGAGGCTCCAGCGGCTGCAGATGGAGAAAGACCGGCTACGCATGCGACAGGAGCAGCTCATACGGCAGGTGGGAGCGCGGGGTGAGGGCTAGTCAAGAGGTGGTTGTTGGTCATCGCATCGTCATCACAATCACCTTCTCATAGCCGT
This sequence comes from Petromyzon marinus, assembly GCF_048934315.1. NCBI lineage: Eukaryota > Metazoa > Chordata > Hyperoartia > Petromyzontiformes > Petromyzontidae > Petromyzon > Petromyzon marinus. Next base: position 5,392,282 of record NC_133730.1, read on the forward strand.
CACCGTGGTCATTATCATCAACATCGTCGTCGTCGTCGTCATAATCGTCATCACCACCATGGTCATTGTCATCATTATTGTCATCATCCTTATCATTGTCGTCATCCTCGTCGTTGTCATAATCGTCATCATCGTCGTCATTATCGTTATCATTGTCATTATCGTTGTCATTGTCATCATTGTCATCATTGTCATGGTCTTTTTATCATCAGCATCGTCATTACCATAATCGTCGTCACCATCATCGTCGTCATCGTCCTTATCAACATTGTCGTCATCATCGTGGGTGGATGAGTGTGCTTATGTCTGAATGATGGGTGGGGGGGTATCTTGAAGAATGGGGGGGGGCTGTCAGTATTTAGTGCTGGGGGGTTGGGGGGGGTGGAATGTTCGAAGCGGAAGTCTCGGGACCACCGTGTGTCCAGGTCTGGCGGCTCTAAACGGCACGACGGCAAAACCCCTGGAACTTCCCCCTCCCCCGCCCATGGGTCCTCCGTGGGGCCTCCGTGGGGACTCCGTGGGGACTCCGAGGGGCCTCCGTGGGGCCTCCATGGGGCCTCCGTGGGGCTTCCGTGGGGACTCCGTGGGGCCTCTGTGGGGACTCCGTGGGGACTCCGTGGAGACTCCGTGGGGCCTCTGTGAGGCCTCTGTGAGGCCTCCGTGGGGCCTCCGTGGGGCCTCCGTGGGGACTCCGTGGGGCCTCCGTGGGGCCTCCGTGGGGCCTCCGAGGGGACTCCGTGGGGCCTCCGTGGGGCCTCCGTGGGGCCTCCGTGGGGCCTCCGAGGGGACTCCGTGGGGCCTCCGAGGGGCCTCCGTGGGGACTCCGTGGGGCCTCCATGGGGCCTCCGTGGGGCCTCCGCTGGTCAAACGCCATGTATAATAATAATGATGATGCCGATAAAAAAATTAAGAGGGCGAACGGGACTTTTGTACTATCATCCAATAATTACGACGAAAGTTCGTGTATCGCGCGTTGAACTTCTTTCGCGGCGTACGTAGACACGACCGCGCCAATCGGAGAGAACAGGCGGGGGGGGGGGGGGCTTCCCCAGGACGCCCACAGCACGCCCACAGCACGCCCACAGCACGCGCGTCTTTGCGTGGCCTCGTTTGTCTCTTCGCCGCTTCAACTCGTCACCGAAAGGCTCCGCGGGGTTTCTTTTCTCCCAGCTCGCATCCTCCACCCAGTGGCAAGTGGCCGAACGACAGCGGGCTAGGGTGGGGGAGGGTGGGGGGGGTGGGGGAGAGTGGGGGGTGGGGGAGAGTGGGGGTGGGGGAGAGTGGGGGGGAGAGTGGGGGGGGAGAGTGGGGGGGGAGTGGGGTGGGGGGAGTGGGGTGGGGGAGAGTGGGGTGGGGGAGAGTGGGGTGGGGGAGAGTGGGGTGGGGGAGAGTGGGGTGGGGGAGAGTGGGGGGGGGAGAGTGGGGGTGGGGGAGAGTGGGGGTGGGGGAGAGTGGGGGTGGGGGAGAGTGGGGGGGGGGAGAGTGGGGGAGGGTGGGGGAGAGTGGGGGAGAGTGGGGGGGTGGGGGAGAGTGGGGGGGTGGGGGAGAGTGGGGGGGGTGGGGAGAGTGGGGGGGGTGGGGGAGAGTGGGGGGGTGGGAGAGAGTGGGGGGGGAGAGTGGGGGGTGGGGGAGAGTGGGGGTGGGGGGAGAGTGGGGGTGGGGGAGAGTGGGGGGGGGGAGAGTGGGGGGGTTAACAGAAACTCCGCGAGAATTCGAATTCGGCGTGACGGGAATCGTAACCAGCCAAGTGGGGGTGGGGGGTGAAGACTTATATATGGGGGGGGAGGTGGCAGAGAAGGGGTATTAACGTGGCTAGGAGATGTTAACTACCTCGCCTGGTATACAGGAGGTCGTGGGGTTGATCCCGACCCTGACGATGCCTGCTGTGTATGTGGCGTGTGTGTGTCCTCTTTCCCCGTGGTCGCGTGGATTTGTCTGCCAGAGGTCCTCCCTCCCTCCCTCCCCTCCCCACCTAAAATCCGACTTCATTCTGCCCCCAGGAGCGCGTTCTGAGGACCCAGCTCCCCATGGACATGGAGGCTCTGCCGCAGCACCCCGTGTCGCCGCCCGGATGGTCGCGGACATGCGCGCCATCACCACCAGCTCCGACCCCTTCCTCAGCAGGCATGAGGCTCATCCCTGCTCTCTCGAGTCGCTGCATCGGTTGAACACGTCGACTTTGAAACCTGCGCGGTCTCTGTGCGTCTCTGTGCGTCTCTGTGCGTCTCTGTGCGTCTCTCTCTCTCTGTGTGTGTGTGTGTGTCTCTTGTGGAGAGAGATGGTGCAGCGGTTAGCGCTACGCTGCGCTACGAACCCGGGTTCGATTCCCACTCACGGCCAACACCCGGTGATGATTATCTGAACCGGTTCTGGGCCTCCCCTAGGTCGACTCGTCCTCAAATGAGTGCCTGGTTGCGGTGTGCAGTAAACATCGCCACTGGGGAGACAAAGGCGGCCGGGTGTGGTGCTGGCCACCCACCCCCCTCGTGTGGCGTTCCGGCCTTCTTTAGTGCTCGCTAACAGCACTTGCCCTGCAGTGCATTGAGGCTATCCGGGGGATCTTTGTCTTTTTGTGTCTCGACGGGTCTCTATGTCTCTGGATCTGTCTCTCTGTGTGTGTCTTAACGGATCTCTCTCGCTGTGTCTCTATGGCTATCTCTATGCGTCTTCCTGTGTCTCGATTGATCTCTATGTATCTCTGTATCTCTATATATCTCCCTGTCTATCTCATTGTCCGTGGATCTCTAACCCAAATGAGACTTCCCCCATCTGTTGAGTTGTGGGTTTACGCCAAAAAAAATCTACGTTCGAAACTCACGTCCGCCCGTCGTGTGTGCGCGTGCGTGTGTGCGTGTTGCGTGTGTGCGTGTGTGCGTGTGCGCGCGTGTACGTGCGTGCGTGTGCGTGCGTGCATTTGTCTATCCGCTGGGCGGACGGGCAGCGGCGGGACGTTCCACTCGCGAGATGAGAGCACGGACAGTGGCCTGGGCCTGAGCAACTACAGCCTGCCCCGCACGCCGGAGGACTTCCTGGGCAACGTCGAGGAGATGGACACGGGTAGCGTTGCCGTACCCTCCCCACACACCACCCCCCCCTATCCGCCACCCCGCGGCAAACCTCCGGTTGGCACGGTAGCTACATGCCGTGCGAAAGCTCAGCATTCGCACGCACAACATACGCTCGCACAATATACGTACGTACGTACGTACGCACGTACAACATACACACACGTACAACATACGCACGCGCATTCACAAACACGCACGTACAACACAGGCACATACGCATATACGCAGGCACAACATGCTCCACGTACAAACATGCACACGTGCAACATACGCGCACATACACACGTACGCACAACACTCGCGCGTACACGCACAACCCGCCGCCGACCCTTAACCCCCCTCTCCGCCCCCCTCCCCCTCCCCCTCCCCGCCCCGTCGGTCGTCCACGCAGGCGAGAGCCTGGGGCCCCAACGGGGCCATCCCCCCGAGCGTCGCGGGGCCCCAGACCACGACGCGCTTCCCCGACTTCCTAGAGGCCGTGCAGGGCACCGCCGGGGAGCTGGGCGCGTTGGAGGGCGCCGATGGCATGGGCGTCGACGGGGAGGACTCCCTCATGCCCTCGCTGCAGGAGGCGCTGAGCTCCGACCTGCTGAGCGACGTCGAGTCGGTGCTGAACCCCTCGAAGCTGGAGCAGGAGAACCTCCTGACGTGGCTCTGAGTCCGGTCGCTTCCCGTCGCTTCTGGCCAAAGGGCGCGCTCTCGTGCTCGCGAGGTCGCGGGTGGGCGGGCGGTGGGTGGGTTTCTTCCAGTTCGGTGTGGTTCAGGTGTGGTTCAGGTGTGGTTCAGGTGTGGTTCAGGTGTGGCGGACGGACGGGGAGGGGGGAGGAGGAGGCTGCAAGGATGTGTCGAAGGTCAGGAAGGGTCGGGGGGGGGGGGTCGCTAAGTCGTTCAGTAAGGAAGGGTGCTTAAAAAAAAATTTGTTAACACTTACATGGGGACTCTCGTTTTTAACGTAAAACGAACGGATACTAATACACTGCGACATGATAACAAATGTGATGTTAATAGCTTCAAAGAGCCCCCCTCCACTTTGTTCGTCATCGTTGCCAACGAGCACTCCTGGAATCTGCTCCAGGTGGCCTCCGGAGGCCCGGTGGAACATTTCTCGTGGTTATTGTTGCACGTGAAAGTGTTTACACACTTTTGTGTTTTTTGAGGCACCCTGCAATTGTTTTCTTTTGGGGCGTCTCTGTTTGGAGGCCGCCCCGACCCGCGTCACCTCGCAGTCACAGCTCGGCGGTGGAGAAACGGAGGTTTGGCCGCAACCATCGGCGTCCGAAGCCATCGACGAGCCCTTTGATCCATATTCTTGGTTCTTTCGGTAAAGTCACGTTGAAGGGAAACAATAAAATAATAAACAATATATAAAACAATAAAATTCTCACGGCGTTTCGACCGTAACACAAACAGTCATCATCAGGTGTGAAGAAAAAAAACCGTGACTTTACCGAAAGAACCAAGAATATGAATCACTGCAGTCACGAAAGCTTTAAATCAAAAATTGAGCCCTTTGGTCCGTGCGCCGATTCAACCTAGATGGAAACGATCGCGCGTCGCCCACGTAGACATTCGCGCTGAACGGCGCCCCAATCCGGCGTGGGAAATTCCGCGATTCCCGTGGCAGGAGCGCACGGCGAAAGCGGCGGCCGCTTAAACGGCAACCGCCGTTGCAACCCCTCGCCGTGGGCCACAGCTGCTTCTAGTCACGTGCTTACCTGCGTTGCATCCTACCAGGTGATGGGGGTAGGGGCCGGGGGGGGGGGGGGGGGGGACGTTCCCGGAGAAAACTTAAGCCCGGAGCTGAACGATCAGCGAAACATCGAGAGGGTGGGGGGGCGGAGCGGGGCTGGGGCCTTCCAAATGCACGTTTATTTTTTTGCTGCCAGTGGCCGGTGTAGCGAGCGAGCCCAGGAGCAATCAGGATATCAGCCCAGTTTTAGAAGCATCGCAATGAAATAAAAGAAAAATATATATTTTAAAATATACATGTTAAAAAAATAACCCAACTGCCGGCTTAAGGAAGACAACCGGAGTGGAGCCACTCAGGCCTCCGAGAGTTGGGAGGGCCGCGAGAGTGACAATGATGGCAACAGGGGTGGGTGGGTGTGGGTGTGTGTGTGTGGGTAGGTGTGTGTGGGTGTGGGTAGGTGTGGGTAGGTGTGTGTAGGTGTGTGTGTGGGTGTGTGTGTAGGTGTGGGTAGATGTGTGTAGGTGTGGGTAGGTGTGTCTGGGTGTGTGTGGGTAGGTGTGTGTGGGTGTGGGTAGGTAGGTGTGTGTGGGTGTGGGTAGGTGTGTGTGGGTGTGTGTGGGTAGGTGTGTGTGGGTGTGTGGGTGGGTGTGTGGGTGTGTGTGTGGGTGTGTATGTGTGTGGGTAGGTGTGTGTGGGTGTATGTAGGTGTGTGTGGGTGGGTGTGTGGGTGTGTGTGGGTGTGTGGGTGAGTGGGTGTGTGTGTGTGGGTGTGTGTGTGGGTAGGGTGTGTGTGTGAGTGGGTGTGTGTGGGTGTGTGTGTGATAGTGTAGCGGTTAGCGCGCTGCGCTATGAACCTGGCGACCCGGGTTCGATTCCCGCTCACGGCCAACACCAGTGACGATTATCTGAACCGGTACCGGGCCTCCCCTAGGTCGACTCAGCCTCAAATGAGTACCTGGTGCGGTGTGTAAACATTGCCACTAGGGAGACAAAGGCGGTCGGGCGTGGTGCTGGCCACCCACCCCCTCGTGTACCGTTCCGGCCTTCATAGGTGCTCGCTAACAGCACTTGCCCCTACAGTCTGTTAAGGCTATATGGGGGATCTTTGTCTTTGTTATCTTTGTGTGAGTGGGTGTGTGTGGGTGTGTGTGGGTGTGTGTAGGTGTGTGTGTGTAGGTGTGTGTGTAGGTGTGTGTGTAGGTGTGTGTAGGTGGGTGTGTGTGGGTGGGTGTGTATGTGTGTGTGTAGGTGTGTGTGTGGGTGTGTGTAGGTGTGTGTGAGTGGGGGTGTGTGTGTAGGTGTGGGCAAGGGACGGGCAAGGGACGTTTGACCGCGCAGGTATGGGATTGTTAAGAGAGGCAGGGCCAGGCCCCGCAGTATTGTGCCGTAGCTATTTTTTGGCATTCGTTAATTTGTATTATTTCTAAACTACTCTTGTCACTCGTCGCCCGATTTCTCTACCTATCTATTCTGATTGTCCCGTCGGAGTCGAGCCCGCGACACGGAGACGCTGCCACGCGGCAGTGAGCGACGCTGCCTCGTGATGGGGAGGGGCCCGCCGAAATATCTTCAGTAGGGTTTTCATGCCTTCGAAGAGCTCGCACGCACGCACGCCCCAGCTGCTTTAAGTCCCGCAAGTAATGTTTCGTCGCATTTGGCGGTCCCCTGGGCCCGAAATAATAACCATAATTTTAATTGACAGAGCACCACTTAAACAATCGTTCTCAGGGCACTGCGAACGATTGTTCAATCGCATTTTGTTTTTTTTGTTGTTGTTCCACTCTTTTGCAATTGTATATCCCGGTCGCGCATGTTGGGCGGCGGTGGCGGCGGCGTCTTCTTCTTAGCGTGCGTTGATGAAAATCCATTCGGAGCTGTCGCGGGGCAGCGCAATCTCTACTCACAGTCCCCGCGGAAGCAGAAGCCGCGGAATTATTTTTTTTCCGGTGAACTGTCGTCCTTACGCAACGGTAGGGGGCACCACTTTACCACCCGATCTCTCCTCCTCTCGCGCCGCGACAAACGAGTATTTTATCGTTCTAAGGGGGTGGAATTTAGGCAATTTTCGAAGGCGGGGTGAGCCGCCACATTCAATGCGACTTTTGCGTTGTTTGGTATTGCAGTCGTTGTGGTGATGGGGGCTGAAGGCCTTCAATTTTGCACAAACGTGAGAACCCCTTTAACATAAAACCCCGTTAAAGTGTCAAGGGGTTTCAATCGGAGGCCTCTGCACGAAAGCGGTTAGCGTCGAGGCTCTGCGAGCCTCCAAACGGCAGCCCTTAGCCAGTGCTGGAAATTCCACATTCCTATGCCGGGCGTTAGGTTTTTTTTTTTAAATACAACAAACCCACTTTTTTGTGGGACTTCCCACAAACTGGTACTCATTTAAGCGACACCGGATCGATGATGGGCTGCGGATTCTACGTATGCTGATGACAACGACGACGACGATGATGATGATGGGTGTGGAATGACAAAGGGCTGTACTTGTAAATTTGCGTGTGCCGTATTTCAACAGCGAACGGGGGCCGGGTCCCCGCGTAGCGGCGTGACCTTACGCACTCTGACCTTTCGCCCCTCTTCCATCGACTTCACGTGAGTTATCGTGGCCCCCCACGTCACGGACGGACGGACACACGTACTCATTGACGGACACACGTCATGATTAACGGACACGCGGATGGACACACACTGATGGACGGACACGCGGATGGACACACGTACTCATTGACGGACACACGTCATGATTAACGGACACGCGGATGGACACACTGATGGACGGACACGCGGATGGACACACGTACTGATTGACGGACGCACGTACTGATTAACGGACACGCGGATGGACACACACTGATGGACGGACACGCGGATGGACACACGTACTGATTGACGGACACACGTACTGATTGACGGACACACGTACTGATTGACGGACACACGTACTGATTGACGGACACGCGGATGGACACACACTGATGGACGGACACGCAGATGGACACACATACTGTAGGACACACGGATGGACACACGTACTGATTGAAGGACACGCGGATGGACATACGAACGGACAGACGCATGGACAGACAGACGGACGGACGGACATGTGGACGGAGGGGGTCGGCAGACACTGTTGTGTGACAACCGTGCGTTCCGCCGGTGCCAATCTAAGAAGGAAGATGATCCAGAACGTTGTTACCACGTGGTACACGTGGGCGGCGTTTTTTGTTTGTTTAATTCTGAGCAGTTTCTCAAGAATGTAAATGTTGACTGGGGGTGGGGGCGAGTTGAAAGATTGGCGGCACCGCAGTTGATAGATGCAGGAAGAGAGAGAGGTCATCTGGAGGTCACCCCTCGAGGCTAAGGGGATGGCGTCAGAAAAATATGTCAGTCTTTGCGCACGTGTGTGTGTGTGTTGAACAAAATTGTGGGGAGCGGTGGTGCAGCGGGTTTAACACGTAGGCTTTCGCGACCAATATCAAAAATACATGTTTTTTGTGGTTAAATCGCGCAAATATGTAAATGTGTCGTTAAACCCGCCACCGCCCGACACAATCTGTACTCGTAACGAATTGGCATGTTCTGTTTACGTGACAAACCTTACTAATTGGCTGTGTCGAGTGGTAGCCGGTTTAACGACACATTTATATATTTATACGATCTAACCCAACAAAACCTCTATTATGGGTAGTGTAGCGGTTAGCGCTACGAACCCGGCCACCCGAGTTCCATTCCCGCTCACATTAACCGGTCCTGGGCCTCCCCCCCTAGGTCGACTCAGCCTAAAATGAGTACCTGGGTACGGTGCCGCCTTTCGTAGGTGACACTCGCTAACAGCACTCGCCCCGACAGTCCGCTAAGGCATCACGGGGGATCTTCGTCTTTGTGTGCTCATCAGGAGGTGCGGGGTTCGGGGGAAGCGACGGCAAACTAACGCGCGGAAACAATCGGGAGACGCTCGCCCTGGGCGGGCGTCGCACACAGCGCGTCGTCTCTCTAACGGGGCGGGCTAACTGACACGACAGCCACGGTGAAGCTTTTCCCCAGGGTTTAGCCGGGTCGCGGTAGTTTACATCTCGCCGCCGCGATTCCCCCGGATTCGAACTCGGCAGCGTCGCCGGCTCGGCATCTCGCCGACCTCTGACCTGTGAGCGACCCCCCCCGACCACCCAAGGCCCGCAAAAAAAACAGATCTTGCGTTGATCTTTGTTCGATGTACCGGCCGCACGCGGTAGTGTGTGTGTGAGCGCTTCCTCCTTGGAGACGCAAATTTTGGCTAAACAGTTCCTTGGCGATCGGGATTTGCTTAACCCCTAGCGACCGGGGATAATGCGTTGGGCGCTAAAACGCGCACACACATCGAGTATTTGCAAAAGCGCGTAAATAGGAATGTGCGGGGGCCAAGAGGCGCAAACACCACAGAGACGCCGACTACAAGGCATCAGGTGTGCAGTAGACTCGCGCAGAAAGCCGTAGACACACACAGAGGCCTGTAGACTCACACAGAGACCTGTAGACACACACAGAGACCTGTAGACTCGCACAGAGACCTGTAGACTCACACAGAGACCCGTAGACTCGCACAGAGGCCTGTAGACTCACACAGAGACATGTAGACTCGCACAGAGACCTGTAGACTCGCACAGAGACCTGTAGACTCACACAGAGACCCGTAGACTCACACAGAGGCCTGTAGACTCACACAGAGACCTGTAGACTCATGCACAGAGACCCATAGACTCACACAGAGACCTGTAGACTCACGCACAGAGACCCGTAGGCTCGCACAGAGACCCGTAGACTTGCACAGAGACCCATAGATTCGCGTACAGAGACCCGTAGACTCACGCACAGAGACCCGTAGACTCGCACAGAGACCCGTAGACTCGCACAGAGACCCATAGACTCACGCTCAGAGACCCGTAGACTCACGCTCAGAGACCCATAGACTCACGCACAGAGACCCGTAGACTCACGCTCAGAGACCCGTAGACTCGCACAGAGAGCCATAGACTCACGCACAGAGACCTGTAGACTCACACAGAGAGCCATAGACTCGCATAGAGACCTGTAGACTCATGCTCAGAGACCCGTAGACTCGCGCTCAGAGACCCGTAGACTCGCACAGAGAGCCATAGACTCACGCACAGAGACCTGTAGACTCACCCAGAGAGCCATAGACTCACGCTCAGAGACCCGTAGACTCACGCTCAGAGACCTGTAGACTCACGCTCAGAGACCCGTAGACTCACGGATCTCACATCTGTCCTGGAGAACAGAACCCTGCGTGTGTAGCCCTGCAGGGTTCTATTTCTCGTTGTCGCTAAAACATTTTTTAATATCCGACGTGGACTTGCACCGTTGGCTTTAAATCTCCCCATCTCAAAAAAAATGTAAGCCGAAGCCGTAGAAGAATATTTTTTTCCATCGCGGTATTTTGAAAACCAAAGGCTTAGGGCTTTCGAATAGGCGAGAAGAAAACCCCCCAAACAAACCTCGTAAACATTCTCCCTGGCGCTGCTTTGTGCGTTGCCGCATGCCTTCACCTGGGGAATCTTGCGGAGGCGGCGTTGTAGTTGTCATCGCCGCCCATCAACCGCCCTCAACCACCGCCCTCATCAATCGCCGCCATCGTTTTGAAATCTGTCAAACGGTTGCACGGAATTCCGGCCGGCGTTCGCTCAACTGGGCGATCGCGAGTGGTCGTTGTGGTGGTGGTGGTGGTGGTTGCGGCGGCGGTGGTGACGGTGACGGTGGCAGTAGCGGTGTTGCCGCTGCGTTAATCTCTTAAGCAGTGACCGCCATTCATGCCAGAGGTTTTAGTGTTGTTTTACTTACACACACACACATGCCTCTCTCGCCGTTGTGTGACAGATCTGCTAGCCACCGCCGCCACCAGGAGTTAATTTTGAAACTTAACCCATCGTCATCGTAATCATCATAATCATCATCATCATCGCTCCCCGGTCTATTATATGCGCAACCACATCGTCGTCGTGAGTCGAGAGTTGGTGTTTTATCCAGGCGCTGCCCCACCACCCTCCCCTCCCCCGTCTCCCGCCAGAGGAATGTGGAATTTCCAATGCTAGCACAGAGTCGCCCCAGTGGAGTTGAGTTTACTCTTGCTGCCCCCCACCTGCTGCCCCCCCCTCTTGAGCCCGCACGCCCCCCCCCCCCTGCTAAGGTGCCGCCACTTTCTGGCAAGTCAACAGCGAAATGTTCTTTGGGCAGGCCGCCCAACGCCACAGGAATGTGGAATTTCCATCGACGAAGGACGCGCGCGTGCGCGTCAACGACAGCCGTTTCGATTCCTGGGTTGTTTTTACATGTACAAACGACACAGTTGACTTGTGCGAGTCTTATGTAGAAGTGATGATGAAGATGATGATCGTGATAATCGTGTACAGCCCTCTTGTCAATCTGCCGCTGGTTTGAGGTCCTTCGCAAACCGCGCCGATCGCCGGAAGGGTCGCTTGGCCATACGCCGGTCAGTGTGGGTTGGTGAACGGATCGGCAGCGGAGGAAAACCGAGGACCGGTTCGAATATCACTCCCCTGCCACCACCCCCCCCCCCACCCCACGCATGATCTATCCACTGCTAGATGAAGGCCTCCCCTCCCGCAGTGCCACACGTGAGTATATATATTTTTTCCTTCCCCCCACGAACTTAGTACCGTATTTTATCTGTCCCTGAGGAATGATGGGCCCGAGGTTGTTTGGCGACAACTTCGTAGCCGCAGCACCCACGACACCTGACCGTGTAAGATGCAATGGGCACAAATAACAAAAAAACTCCTCCTCCTTCCAAAGCCTCCACCCGGCGAAAAATAAACCAAATGCAAACTGACATTTATATCCAGGGAATATGGTTTGTTTGTTATTTTAGTTTTTCAACCGTACCTCCGCGCGGTTACATTTCCCCTTGGCGCCCGCTTGTCTTTTCAATTTGCCGGTGGACCATGGCGACGATACGGTACGGTCCTTCCCAACGCAAAGATAAAATTAAAAGGTTGAAGCGTGAAACATAAATAAAACATGAAAAGTGAAGCATCACCAGCGGGAAAATGAAAGAAAAAACTGAATTTTAACGGTCGGGAGAAGGCGGTAATTGAATTAAATATGGCCGATCCGCGGAATAAACAATTCGAACGGTACTCGAATGAAAATTCCGCTTTCTAAAAATCATTGAATATCGCCTCGTTTACCGCGTACCGTTTTATAGACGTGCTACTTTTGATACCCCCTTGTTTTTTTTTAGATGTAGGAATGACGCTAAATATTCTAGTTATTTCTTCTATAACCGCGCGTGTGTGTATATATAAAGTGTTCGTCTGAAATGCATTCACGACTGTGCCTCAATGTTTAAGCATGACGTAGATTAGCCGTGTATTTTTTTACATTAAATTCTTTTTTTAAAAAGTAAGAAAAACCGTTTTAACAAAAATATGTTAAATATTATTACATTACAAGCTAGTCTTAATTTGTCGGGAGTTTTTTTTTTTTTACGGAAATGTATCCGAACGTTTTCTGTTGTTGCCGCATTTTGTGTCGGCGAATTCCAGGAAACGTAGTTTGTGTATCAGAGAGAGAAATGTTTAGGCGTTTTAAAAGTACATTTTTTTAAACAAACTTTTGCCTCGTTTGTTCTCTTTATAGTTGCGGTTTTTTTAGAGGGTAAAAAGAGTATACACCGAATCTGTATTTATTGTGTCAATCACGAGTCGAGGGTTTAGCTGTAGCCCCCCCCAGTTAAAGGTACCCTCCCACAGACAAAGCTGCTGTACATTTGACATTTTTACCGCGCAAACGAGAGCGTCGTCGTTTTCCCGATTGTACGTGTCCAGCGTAAGCGCATTCGCGTCACGAAGGTGTAACCACGCACGGGTCGTTTGGCGTCGGAGCGAGTGAGCGTTGGTCGTTTTTTTGTTACTATCGCAAGACGTTTTTTGAACCCCCCCCCTTTTCCCGCCAAAAGTGAGCGAGCGAGCAAGCGGTCGTTTGTTAAACCAATCGCAGCCAAGCCTGGGAGCGACGTCACAGTGCTCGCATGAGCGGTCGCATCGATTGGCCGAGGCACGGATCCACTTGTAAGAACTCGCACGCGATTGGATATCCTCTCGCTGTCTCCCCGTCGGATATGTCTGCGACGCCAGACGTGCTCTGAAGGGACAGCGAAAACGTATTTTTACCGTGAATTTTTTGTTTTGTTGTTTAAGTGTTATTTTCTATAAGAGGAATGCACACCCGCGTTCCGGGGATTATGTTTTAGCGACGGAATTAATTCCAGAATTCTCTCGGCGTTGCTCGTTGTTGCGCGTCACGTCCTCTCCTGTTGCGAGAGACTCCGCACGTGGCAACTTTGTGTTGTCAGCGTTCTTTTGGGTTTTTTTTTTTACACTACAGGCCGACACAAAGCAATATCCATTCAAATCAACCAGTTTTGCCTGCCTCTCAAGACTGCCTGCCGACTCGCGTTCGAGGTACAAACGTTTGTCTAATTGCATAACTTGTATTTCAAATGAAGTGAGATTTTTTTTAATTGTTATTGCTGTATTATTATTGTTGTTGTTATTTGGCTGAGACCAAACCCGTTGTTATAAAGTGACTTCAGTTGCGACCTCTTGCCCGAATGTAATGAGGTCACCGTTGTCCGTTTTAGACATCGGCGTGAATTCCAGTAATTTACGGGGACGTTTAGTCCAATTAGGTTCCTCGCTTCATCGGTGGCGAAAGAGATAATTATGGGTGGTACGATCCGGCCCACCTTCACCTCCCCACCCTCACCACCCCACCCTCACCACCCCTTTCCCCCACCGCCCCCCACTCCAACCCACCCCGTTCCCCAGCAAGGACTGGTGGCGTTCTGAGGGTCGTGGTTTCGATTAAAACTAACAGGAAGACACGTGGTGAGAATGACAGCGCCTCCAGTGGCTGCGGGGGCGGGGCGGGCTCGACGATGTACAACATATCCTGAATTGAACAAGCGTCCCGTTTGAATGGTGCGTGTTGCGAGCTTTAAAGGAATCGATGACATTGGTCAGTTTCAAATGGATGGATTGTTCGCCCAATGCGTACAATAGCCCGCACGGTTGCCGTCGACGATGCAGCCCGAATCAATGGCCGTGCGTTGAGACTTTGCTTTTGTATTTTTCACCACAAACCTGCCTCATTGAATGACGCCAATGGGGAGTTTTCATTCATATATTTACACGTTTATACTTAGTTACTTTTTGTTGTTGCTACGTTACACGGCAAGTCGCGCGTTAGGAAGCGCGCAACTTGATGCCAAAACGTCGCGACGGCCGACCGGAAATTCGGTGTACGGCGGCGGTTTTAAAACGGACGCGTTTATAATGTTGAGTTTGAGCCTTTGGGTGGGGGGGGGGGTGGGGGGGGAGTAGAGTCTAAATCAAATGACAGGGACTCCTCTACTTACAAACGAGTTAGGTTCCAGAGGTGTCTGTTGGTAAGTCCAACTTTACTGCTGTCGATTCCCAACATGTTCTACGGCATGTACACTAAACACAGGGAATTACTTTAAAAGTTGTATAATCTGCAGATGTAGATGCCAACCCTTCTTCACGTTCTGCAGATGTAGATGCCGATGGTTATTGATGTTCTGCAGATGTAGATGCCGCTGGTTCTTCACGTTCTGCGGATGTAGATGCCACTCGTTCTTCACGTTCTACAGATGTAGACGCCACTGGTTCTGCAGATGTAGATGCCACTGGTTCTTCACATTCTGCAGATGTAGATGCCACTGGTTCTTCACGTTCTGCAGATGTAGATGCCACTGGTTCTTCACGTTCTGCAGATGTAGATGCCACTGGTTCTTCACGTTCTGCAGATGTAGATGCCACTGGTTCTTCACGTTCTGCAGATGTAGATACCACTGGTTCTTCACGTTCTGTAGATGTAGATGCCACTAGTTCTTCACGTTCTGTAGATGTAGATGCCACTGGTTCTTCACGTTCTATAGATGTAGATGCCACTGGTTCTTCACGTTCTGTAGATGTAGATGCCACTGGTTCTTCACGTTCTATAGATGTAGATGCCACTGGTTCTTCACGTTCTGCAGATGTAGATGCCACTAGTTCTTCACGTTCTGTAGATGTAGATGGCACTGGTTCTTCACGTTCTGCAGATGTAGATGCCACTGGCTCTTCACGTTCTGCAGATGTAGATGCCACTGGCTCTTCACGTTCTGCAGATGTAGATGCCACCACCGCCATCTATTGTGCGGCGGTTGAACTTACAGCTCTCGATCCGAACAGGCAACTGGACGTATGGACAGGTTTGTTCGTATCTCGGAAAGTTCGTAAGTCGCATGTTCGCAAGCAGAGGAGTCCCTATATTTTCCGCTGCTGCTGTTGCTGCTGCCGCGTTGACAGCGGTGAACAAGCAAAATCAACGACAACAATACACCCCAACGCATTGGTCAAATAACCAACCGCTCGTCGCCTTCGAAAGAACGAAGTGCAGGTTCCTCTCGCTCTGTGCGGCGGCGGTGGTAGTAGCAGTTAGTAGTAGCAATTAGTGGTAGTTAGAAGTAGTCAGTAGTAGTTATTAGTAACAGATGCATTCCAAAAAAGAAAGGGGCGCGCAAAAACACTACACCGCACGAGGAGACTGCTGCCTGTTTTGTTTCTTTTCGTCGTCATCGTTGTCCCCACGTGGCCACACCGCATGAAGAAACGTGAGCGGGGGCAGTGGCACGCGCATCGCGACGTAAGCCCCGTCCCCGACCCGCGTCCTTCTCAAAGCCGTCTTTTTTTGGGGGGGGGGGGTCCAGCAGTCTTTTATTTTTTTTGGCGGCTTCGCCTCCGCTGCGTCTCATCGGCAGTGGCGGTGGCCGAGATGGCACCGCCTCCCATAAAAAATAAGCTGCGGGCGTCGAAAGCAAATTTACAATCGGGTCCTCTTGACGATGCCCACCGTTCGTCTCTCGACTCGCTGCTCAATCTCACGGACTTCATTATCGGCGTGCTCGATTTAAAATGAACAACCTTGCCACGCCCAGCCACCCACCAAACAGCGGTACGAATCGGGAATGGGCGGCATTGACATGTCCGAACGCCACGCAGATGCCTATTGCAAGTCTGCGTCGACCGCACGTGCTTGCGGTGAGACACGGGTTGGCTACGTACGGCGCGACGGACGTTCAACGTACGTACGTACGAAACACGCAAAAACGTGCTTCGCATTGTCCTTGAAACTGATTGGCCGACACCAGAGACGGCCTCCTTTTTTTGTGGCTTTGCCTCGCCGGCGCGCTGGTGGAGGACCCAAAGAACGCCAAAAAGGCGAGCGGTACAAGGACCATGCAAACACGCCCCGAAGCATTCAATGGCTCTGTTGTTAAAATCGATTACCACCAAACCACCGTGCGGAAATAGAAAGTTTAATAGTACACGTTTAACCGGACCGTAGAATATGGGTTTTTTTTTTTGGGGGGCCAAAGTTTTCCTCCAAGTAAAAAAAAAATAATTCGCAGAGCTCCCCCCTTTGTTGTTGTTGTTGCAAGCGTGGGTGTGCTTTGACGCGGCCCCAATTTTTAAGCGCTCGGCGCGCGCCTTGCGAACAAAAATTCGATCGCGCGCGACACCGGTCTCGTGGCGGGCGGCTCCCGTCGGCGATTTTAAACGGTGACGTGACGGTGACGACGACGATGACGATGAGGGCGTGCGTCGCCCTGTGTCGTGCGTCGCCCTGTGTCACACGACGAAGAACGCTGAAGTCGCGGACTTTGCCCCGTGTGCGTGCGTCTGCGTCGAGGTGATACGGTCTTCGTGCAACGCGCCTCCCACCGTGTTTGCAAACGGCTCCTGCTCTCCGTGTTTTTAGCCTTGCGTCGCATTCGTCGGCATCGCATTCTCTGTAAATAAAATATATTTTTTGTGTCGCCTGCAGCAGCAGCAGCAGCAACAGCAACGTCGTCGTCTTCGTCATGACGATTATTATTTTTGTATTAACTTTTTATGTACTTGACGATGAAACTATGTAACTTTGAACAATAAAAGGTACTACGTTAGTTAGCATTTCCCGTCTGCGCGTCGTCGATTTGCCGATTTGAAATCGCGATGCCAACGCCACCACGCCAACACCACATGGTGGTGGCGGTGGCTGAGGTGGTGGCGGCTGAGGTGGTGGCTAAGGTGGTGGTGGTGGCTGAGGTGGTGGTGGTGGCTGAGGTGGTGGTGGTGGCTGAGGTGGTGGCTGAGGTGGTGGTGGCTGAGGTGGTGGCGGCTGAGGTGGTGGCGGCTGAGGTGGTGGCGGCTGAGGTGGTGGTGGTGGCTGAGGTGGTGGTGGTGGTGGTTGAGGTGGTGGTGGTGGCTGAGGTGGCGGTGGTGGCTGAGGTGGTGGTGGTGGCTGAGGTGGTGGCGGCTGAGGTGGTGGCGGCTGAGGTGGTGGTGGCGGCTGAGGTGGTGGCGGCTGAGGTGGTGGCGGCTGAGGTGGTGGCGGCGGCTAAGGTGGTGGTGGTGGCTGTGGTGGCTGAGGTGGCGGTGGTGGCTGAGGTGGCGGTGGTGGCTGAGGTGGCGGTGGTGGCTGAGGTGGTGGTGGCTGAGGTGGTGGTGGTGGTGGTGGCTGAGGTGGTGGTGGTCATGCCCCGCTTTCCTTTTCAGGTGACATTTTAAAATGGGAAGAAAATTAACCGAATTGAGACCAACATTGTAATTGATGAATGCTTTTAGATTACACTTGCTAATCTTACACACACAAAATAAACGTCTAAAATTAATTTCAAAGAGACGATTCGTGCAACGTGCGTTTGCGTGTTAATAAGCGAAAGCCGGCTTTGAACGTTTTGTTAAAATAACTTAAATAACCCTTTGCGATTTGAACCTTATGGCGTGATGCAGTCATTTTTAGTCTGTCGATGGTCGGCGATGCGGCAATCGACTCGTCTCGACGAGCTGTACACGATGCACTCTTCAAAGTTGAATGTTTCGATGACGGATTTTGTTATGCCAATGATTGGCGTTTTGACATCGCAGAGTAGCACCGAATTCGGATTGATCGGTACCCAAGTCGCGAAGTTGAAGTAACACCCCTGAAATAAAAAAAGTGGCCCGAAAATAAAATATTGAATTGCCTCGGCCCATTTTGTATTATTTGGTTACCCCGGGGTCCAGCCATAAGGATAACTTATTGAGACGACATTAATGAATAAATAACCCTCCGTGCCCTGACTTTTGGACCCCCCTGTATCCTCAACACAACGAGCTCGTTCGTGAACTGTTGGTTAAAGGGGCAAGCAGCCAGATGATGGTGCGGTGGGGACACTTTGTGCCCAACAGCAAGAAGGGACCTGGGTTCGACTCCCAAGTGGGTCGCCTGTTTGTGTGGAGGTGTGTTGGCTGGCCACTTCGGGCGTGGTGCTGGGCCACCCACCCCCTCGTGTACCGTTCCGGCCTTCATAGGTGCTGCTCGCTAACAGCACTTTGCCCCTACAGTCTGTTACAGGCTACACGGGAGATGTTTGAGCTTTGTGTTTTTCTCTGCCTGCCCTGCGTGGTTATCCTCTTCCCATAGCTAACTCCCACTAACCCCCCCCCCCCCACACAAATGTTTGACCATACTTCACCAACATTCTCAGCGGGGGTTGGCGAAGGAAGGGGAGAAGAGACAGCTGAATTCGTAGCACATTGCGATGGACGCATTTCTGTGGTGCATTCCTCCAAACGCTTAGCGCAACTTGAACCAACTTAACTATTTCACTACGTAAGGCCCACTTAGGGGCCGTTCATGAATGACGTCACGCGATTTTGGGCGATTTTTTACCACGCCCCCCCCTCGTCACACCGCGTCACAAAAAGTCAGACCCCCCCCCCTCAAATATGACGTCACAAAGCACTGCACCCCCCCCCCCCCAAAAAAAAGTAAAACATGCTTCAAATCGATTTAAAGCTTTCGTGACTGCAGTAATTCATATTCTTAGTTCTTTCGGTAAAGTCACGTTGAAGGGAAACAACAAAATAATAAAATATATATAAAACAATAAAAATTCTCACGACGTTTCGACCATAACACAAACGGTCGTCTTCATGTGTGTTGGTTTGCATAAATGTATTTTTAAATGGTGCATTTATTTTTTTATTTATAAAAACGTTAGCGCCACGCGCAGCGATTTGGCAGTTTATTTAGGACTAGTCCATCTATATTCTGAAAAGAGGAGGGGGGAGACGAATTTTTTTTTTATGTATGCTGTCTGAAAGCCACTGTAAGCGTGAACAATCAATTAAGACCTGAAATGGTTTATCAAATCTTTTCCAATGATTGCTAAGATAGAATCCATCTTCTCGGTTGAAATTGTCTCTGTGCTTGTATATGTGGATAGCCTCATGAACGAATCTCTCATGGTAGCCAGATGGCTTACAAAGAACCTCTGTCTTGGAAAAGTCAATGGCATGTGAGCCTACTGAATTATAACAATGATCTGCCACGGCCGAGGTGTTGGTCCTACCGTGTTTTAGGTCTGCTTTGTGTTCACGAATGCGGTCCGAGACATGGCGTTTGGTTTCTCCAATGTAACTACTACCACAGAGGCAACTTAGTTTGTAGACACCAGGGTATTGTATGTCCAGAATCACATCTTTTACAGACGGAACCAGATAACGGATTTTATGTAATGTGTTAAAACGTACCTGGATCTTGTGTTTATTCAAGATTTTGGAGATCTTTTTTGTGATCCCCGCAATGTAGGGTAAAGTGATGGTTTTGAAAGGCTCCTCAAGAGGGTCCTTCTTCATAGTTTGAGTGATAGCTTTGCGGATTGTATAGTCGGAGTAACCATTAGCCTTAAGAGCTTGGTGTACGTGCTTGAGTTCACTGCCTATGTGTTCCTGGTCGGATATGCATTGGGCTCTATGATACAGAGTCTTGATGAGAGAATTCTTTTGTGATGGATGGTGGTGGGAATCCGGTTTCAGATAAGCATCCGTATGGGTAGCTTTCCTGTAGACAGAGTGGATCATTGAACCATCAGGTCTCTTTTTAATTAGGACATCCAAAAAAGGTAGCTTGCCATCTATTTCGACTTCCATGGTAAATCTGATGGCTGGGTGTATGGAATTGATGTGGTCGAAGAATTGGTCTAGAGCAGGCCGGCCATGTGGCCAGATGACAAAAGTGTCATCCACGTACCTCTTCCATAAGGTTGGACGCAGAGTGGCAGTCTGGATGGCGTCAGTCTCAAATTTCTCCATGAAAATGTTAGCTATAACCGGAGAAAGGGGGGAGCCCATTGGGGTGCCCTCAGTTTGTTTGTAGAAAGTTCCATTCCAAGTGAAGTATGTATTGGTTAAACAGTGTCTCACCAGGCGGGGTACCTCAGTGTTTAGTCCTTGATGAACCAAGTCTTCAATGATTGCAATGGTGTCAGGTACAGGAACCTTGGTGAATAAGGAAACTACATCAAAACTGACAAGCAGGTCGTCTGGGGACAGGGAAATACCCTTGATTGTCGATACCAGGTGAGTAGAATTTTGTACCGCAGAGGTGGTTTTTCCAGTGAAAGGACGCAGGATTTCAGACAAAAAACGAGCTAGTTTGTAGGTGGGGGAGTTGATAGTAGAGACGATGGGACGAAGGGGTGTATCTACTTTATGTATTTTTGGTAAGCCGTATAATCTTGGTGGCCTGGCAGCAGAAGGTTTCAACGAAAACTGTTTAGATTGATCAATTAATGTGGTTGAATCAGAAATTATTTTGTTGGTTTGTGTGACGAGGCTGTTGGTGGGATCTCTTTTTATTTTTGTATAACTACCATCGTCGAGTAATTCTTTAATTTTGTTGTTGTATTCTATTTTATCCATGATGACAGTAGCATTGCCTTTGTCAGCTGAGAGGACTACAATATCATCCCTCTTTTTAAATTTATATAATTCAAAACGCTCATCTTTGCTGAGGTTGCTAGCTGGCATCTTAGCGTTTTTGAGGGTTGCAGCGATTTCAGATCTTGCTACGTCTGCAGCAATGTGACCAAGGCCCCTGAGAGCAACGTCTACTTGGGCAATTATATCATTAACTGGTATGTGTTTAGGTGTGACTGCAAAGTTTAGACCTTTAGCTAAAACGGATTTCAGACCATCGGAAATAGAACTGTTACTGCGATTAATTACGACTTTGTTAACGTCTAACTTTTTGGTGTGTGGGTCCGGTCTTTTGTTGAAGAGGAGGTTAAATTTGGAAATCAGGTTTTCCTTACATTTGGTCGACATAGTAGCAGCTGAAGAGGCAGTCATATTGTCTACATGTTCCCAATCCGATGTGGACATTGTTGCCGTCAATGATAAGTGTGGTTTGTAGAGTGTCTTGTCTAACTGATCTAGTTCGGTGCGTATAAGTCTGATTTTTTCTGAGATAAGAGCTAAGCTAGTTTTGAAAAGAATTCGTTTCGCATTAGAAGAAGATGGCAAGCTACCTTTTTTAGATGTCCTAATTAAAAAGAGACCTGATGGTTCAATGAGCCACTCTGTCTACAGGAAAGCTACCCATACGGATGCTTATCTGAAACCGGATTCCCACCACCATCCATCACAGAAGAATTATCTCATCAAGACTCTGTATCATAGAGCCCAATGCATATCCGACCAGGAACACATAGGCAGTGAACTCAAGCACGTACACCAAGCTCTTAAGGCTAATGGTTACTCCGACTATACAATCCGCAAAGCTATCACTCAAACCATGAAGAAGGACCCTCTTGAGGAGCCTTTCAAAACCATCACTTTACCCTACATTGCGGGGATCACAAAAAAGATCTCCAAAATCTTGAATAAACACAAGATCCAGGTACGTTTTAACACATTACATAAAATCCGTTATCTGGTTCCGTCTGTAAAAGATGTGATTCTGGACATACAATACCCTGGTGTCTACAAACTAAGTTGCCTCTGTGGTAGTAGTTACATTGGAGAAACCAAACGCCATGTCTCGGACCGTATTCGTGAACACAAAGCAGACCTTAAACACGGTAGGACCAACACCTCGGCCGTGGCAGATCATTGTTATAATTCAGTAGGCTCACATGCCATTGACTTTTCCAAGACAGAGGTTCTTTGTAAGCCATCTTGGCTACCATGAGAGATTCGTTCATGAGGCTATCCACATATACAAGCACAGAGACAATTTCAACCGAGAAGATGGATTCTATCTTAGCAATCATTGGAAAGATTTGATAAACCATTTCAGGTCTTAATTGATTGTTCACGCTTACAGTGGCTTTCAGACAGCATACATAAAAAAAAAAAATCGTCTCCCCCCTCCTCTTTTCAGAATATAGATGGACTAGTCCTAAATAAACTGCCAAATCGCTGCACGTGGCGCTAACGTTTTTTATAAATAAATAAATGCACCTTTAAAAATAAATGTATGCAAACCAACACACCTGAAGACGACCGTTTGTGTTATGGTCGAAACGTCGTGAGAATTTTTATTGTTTTATATATATATTATTATTTTGTTGTTTCCCTTCAACGTGACTTTACCGAAAGAACTAAGTTTATGCTTCAAATCGCTTTAAACTATTGTCATTGTAGTGCGTATTTAATGTGGCGCTGCACTCTGATGTTGTAGGAGAAAACATTTATTAAAAAGTCTATTTAATTAAGTAGAACGTGTTGTCTATATTTATTTAAAGTTGCGCATTTTGATGTGACGTCACATTTCTCAACTCCCCCCCCCCCACCTCGTCATAGTTCATAGTTAATTTATTTTGGTATAGCCCTGTGAGCCATTCGGCTCTTGAATCGGGTGCAACCGCAACAAACAAAAAACAAAAACATGAACAAGAAAACACATCTTAAAGTGACTGTGACTGTGCAAACAGAAAATCCAGGAAAAAAAACATCAAAATATTCCTGAAATAGCACCGTACACCAACGCTGTGTGCAAAAATCCCAGTGGGATGCAAGTCAAACAACAACAACCACAAGACAACTTTAGATTAAGGCCACATCGTCACAAATGTCTGACCCCCCTCCCCCCGCCCCAGGTGTGTGACGTCATTTATGGACGGCCCAATGAGCTATGTAGCTGTTTACATTATGATACCTCCTTTGCCAGTAACAAGATATAGTAATAGGTTTTTACCCTTTTATCTGGCACAAAAACTGACACCTTTATACAAGGCATCATGTTTGCAATAACCACAACACAAGCAGTCAAAATGCAAACAAAAAAAGACAACTGATAATAATATGCACTGTCCATGAATTTGATTGGTCCACACCTGAGACGGCTTTTCTTAGAGCCTAGTCTCCACTGGTGTTGGACCAGAAGACTCTAAGAAAAGCCGTCTCGGGTGTGGACCAATAAAATTCAAGGACAGTGGCAATATCATTATCAGAGTTGTCTTTTTTTGTTTGCATTTTGACTGCTTGTGTTGTGGTCATTGCAAACATGATCCCTTGTATAAAGGTGTCAGTTTATGTGCCAGATAATAGGGTAAAAACCTATTACTATATGTAGCTGTTTATTGTTTTTCCACAAGCGACCAGGCTATCACAAATCATAGCTCAACGAAGTGGATTACCATCATGTGCAACTTATAGCAGCAGCTACACACTCTAAACTCAGCGATGTTGATTCTAAATGAATGTGGAGGGAAAAACCGGAGGACCCGGAGAAAAATCCACGCGACCACGGGGAAAGAGAGAGACACGCAAACTCCAAATATACATCAGCAGGCATTGTCAGGGTCGGGATCGAACCCACGACCTCCTGCACACCAGGCGAGGTAGTTAACATCTCATAGCCACCGTGATGATGATGAGAGAGAGAGAGACACGCAAACTCAAAATATACAGCAGGCATCGTCAGGGTCGGGATGGAACCCACGAACCTCCTGCATACCAGGAGAGAGAGTTAACATCTAGCCACCGCAGCAGCAGCCGCACAAACCATGATGAGCTTCTGATGAGCGTGGTCATTGATTGTAATGCAGTGCCGGGTTATTTTAGAAGCAACAGTAGCTACAAATGCTACTGGCCCCTCACTTTCACGGGCCCCCCACTAAGGAGCCGTCCATAAAAGACGTCACGCACTTAGGGGGGAGGGGGGGGGGTCAGACATTTGTTACGATGTGTGACGAGGGGGGAGGGGGTTTGAGAAATGTGACGTCACATCAAAATGCGCAACTTTAAATAAATATAGACAACACGTTCTGCTTAATTAAATAGATTTTTTAAATAAATGTTTTCTCCTACATCAGAGTGCAGCGCCACATTAAATACGCACTACAATGACAATAGTTTAAAGCGATTTGAAGCATGTTTTATTTTCAAAATGGAAATATGGTTTCTGGGGGGGGGGGGCAGAGCTTTGTGACGTCATTTGAGGGGGGTCTGACTTTTTGTGACGCCGTGTGACGAGTGGGGGGGGGGAATCAAAAATCGTCCAAAATCGCGTGACGTCATTTATGGACAGCCCCTAAATGCTTTCAAGATATCAATTCCGGTTCAGTGATTCTGCACTTGCTCTATTACTAAAGTACTATACCGCCTTCAACTTTGACGAACGACCGGGTGTTTAAGGTTAGCGATTTGTCGTATTATCTGGGCTGTATAGCAAATGAAAAATACAATTACTTTACTGTGCAAGCTAAAAATTGCGTTTTAATATTTGCGTTTTTTTTAACTTAGGGCCTCTTTTTAATATCATGCCTACAGGCCCCGCACTAGCTTAATCCGGCACTGCTTTCACGTGGTAATTTAAGCCGGTAAGACGTTAACTGGGTTTTAAATCATTGATCGTGACTGCTCTTCAGCACTAAGCCACGTGCCTGTGATGCGAGCAAAACCACGTGTGTGTTGGCCGGGTGACGTCACGCTGCATTCTGGGACACTCAAAAGCCATGCATACACAGCTGATGGGATGTGTAAAAAAAACATACTTAAGATGTTTGGTGGGGGAGGGGGGCAAATGTCTGTTTAGTTATAGAGAAACACACAGAATCGCACTGAGACCCATTGACTCACACAGACCCATGACAGACCCATAGACTCATAAACTCAAAGGCCCGTAGACTCAGACAGAGAGACCCCTAAACTTACACAGACCCCATAGACTCAGAGGCCCATAGACTCAGACAGAGACCCATATACTCACACAGAGACCCATAGACTCGCATAGAGACCTACAGACTCACTCACTCGTACAGAGAGACGCATGGACTCACACAGGCACAGATTCACACAGCGATGAATTCACACAGACCCACAGACTCGCACAGAGAAATCCCACAGAGCCACACGAGCTCACATCGAGACGCAGATTCACACGGAATAACAGAGACCCACAGACTCCAAGTCAAGTTAAATGTGGGCAATTTGCTGCGTTTTGGGAAACACGCAGCACACACAAAATAACCAAACCGGTTACTCGTGTTAATTGCTTGACCAACCTGCCCGCCTCCTTCATTAAACAAAAACAATAATAATTATTTATAATGAAGGGGAGTCGTACAATCACAAATGCGCTTAGCGTTCATATCGCAACTGGAGTTATCTGCCGAGCGCGCCAGGTCAACGCCCATATCCGGCACGGTACTCTCTTCCAGAGTGCCCCCAAGGAATTGGAATTTTATATTAATAGGTTTTGCCCTTTTTAACTGGCAATAACCACAACACAAGCAGTCAAAATGCAAACAAGCAGTCAAAATGCAAACAAAAGAGACAACTCTGATAGTAATATGCACTGTCCTTGAATTTGATTGGTCCACACCCGAGACGGCTTTTCTTAGAGCCTAGTCTCCACTGGTGTTGGACCAGATTATTATCAGAGTTGTCTCTTTTGTTTGCATTTTGATTGCTTGTGTTGTGGTTATTGCAAACATGATGCCTTGAATAAAGGTGTCAGTTTTTGTGCCAATTAAAAGGGTAAAACCTATTACTATATCGTGTTACTGGCAAAGGAGGTCTCAATGTAAATTGGCATTTTGTTGTTGGAATTGGTCTTTGTACACGCTTTTGTTTAACACACTCTGTATGTTGGAATAGGTTTTACACTTTTAACTGGCACAAAAACTGACACCTTTATTCAAGGCATCATGTTTGCAATAACCACAACACAAGCAGTCAAAATGCAAACAAAAAAGACAACTCTGATAATAATATGCACTGTCCTTGAATTTGATTGGTCCACACCCGAGACGGCTTTTCTTAGAGCTGTAACTCAATTTTAACCCACTTCCCAATGTGGTATCGACTGCAAACTTGGTTATACTTATGTCATACTGATGACAATACTATATTCTATCATAAAGAAAATTAAAAAGATATATTTTAAAACAATCTTTTTGAGATGTTATGTTTCGGCTTGGGTCTAATTGTCCACGCTCAACTGACGTTGGCTGTAATTGGCCAAAGTCCCCCTTACGTTGTGGCAACTTCCTGGAGTTCTTCCATTCCTAGTACATTTAATAAAAGCGTGTTTATTTTTTTCAAAATATTACTTATTCTGTTGAAATTGGTATTTTTTTTATTGGAATTGGCATTTTTTTGTTGGAAATGGCATTTTTTGTTGTTGTAATGGGCATTTGTTGCTATGTTGTTCCCTTTTCTCACGCTCTTTAAACTCGTCCAGCTCAATGGAGTCATCCACACCTGTCAACCCGTTATCTGTGCCCTAGCTTATTACAGACCAATTCAGACCTTATTGGTCCGCCCTGTACCCTTACAAATCTCAACGTTCATCCTACAAAGTCCCATCACAAGGGAGAAACAAAAAAACAAATATACAATCACCACGACTACACTCACCACTAGTTTTCTCACCACTGGTTTTATCACCACTACACTCACCACGAGTACACTCACCATGACACTCACCACTTGTACACAATTTGGCTGTTGTTGGGTAGTGGCGGGTTTAACGACACATTTATATAATTTACGCAACCTAACCCAAAGCATCTCTATTCTGGATGATGTTGGTGGCAAAAGGCTCCCACGTGTTAAAATAAAACTACATTTTCTTAGTTTTTTCGGTAAAGTCACGTTGAAGAGAAACAACAAAATAATAAAATATATATCAAACAATAAAAAATTCTCACGACGTTTCGACCATAACTCAAACGGTCATCTTCAGGTGAGTTATGGTCGAAACGTCGTGAGAATTTTTTTATTGTTTTATATATATTTTATTATTTTGTTGTTTCTCTTCAACGTGACTTTACCGAAAAAACTAAGAATATGAATTACTGCAGTCACGAAAGCTTTAAATCAAAATTTAAAACTACATTGTCAGATCGGGGGGGGGGGGGGGGGGGGGGTGGGTGCGGCGATCGGTCAGGTGAGACCCCAATATTTCAGAATCAGAATATTTATACTGGAAGAATCCGATGAGCTATGAGGCTCTCTTTTTTTTTCCTCTTCTCACAACTTGTCCAGTAGGGGCATGGGGGTAAGAACGTTACAACAACAAACAATGCGGTCGCACCTAGAGGCTATTGCATAGCGCGGCTCCTCTCTGCTCTAATCGCATCATCATTACGCTCACGGCCTCGAACATTTAACGCTGCAATGGGGAGTGCTCTGCCTTCGCAAAATGCAGCCACTACAGCTCCCTAGTAAATTTTGATTTAAAGCTTTCGTGACTGCAGTGATTCATATTCTTGGTTCTTTCGGTAAAGTCACGTTGAAGGGAATTTTTTTGTTTTATATATATTTTATTATTTTATTGTTTCCCTTCAACGTGACTTTACCGCAAGAACCAAGAATATAGCTACCTTGTAGTTAACCTCTTTGCGATAAAATTGACGCTTTTCTAATGAAATAACTATCCCGGAAACGGAGTTCTGAGTCCAGTGTTCTTTGAATCAAGTTGCATGGGGGTTGTCAAGGGGGGGCCCAACTTGTAGCTTTGGCCATGAGGGGGGCGGCGGGGGGGGGGGGTTCCTTGACAGCTCGCTACGCTCCCGCAAAGAAAAGTTTCCCGCTCCGACAAATATAACTAATATTTTTTTAACTTATTTTAAAAAACACGCTTTTGTTAAATGTACTAGTAATGGAAGAACTCCACGAACTCCAGGAAGTGGCCCCGAAGCGTGCCACGACGTAAGGGGGAACGTGGCCAATTACAGCCAACGTCAGTTGAGCGTGGACAATTAGAGCCAAGCCGAAACATAACATAAAAAAAGATTGTAAACATTTATTTATTTTATTATTTTTTATGATGGAATATAGTATTGTCATCAGTATGACATAAGTATACCAAGTATCGATTTAAAGCTTTCGTGACTGCAAGGATTCATCTTCTTTGGTTCTTTATGTAAAGTCACGTAGAATGAGAATACAATAAAAATTCTCACGACGTTTTGGCCACAACACAAGTGGCCTTCATCAGGTGAAGGGACGAGACTGTCTGACAGTCTCTGTCTGACAGTCTCTGTCTGACAGTCTCGTCCCTTCACCTGATGAAGGCCACTTGTGTTGTGGCCGAAACGTCGTGAGAATTTTATTGTGTTATTTTATTTTATTAATTTATTATTTTATTCTCATTCTACGTGACTTTACCGAAACAACCAAAGAAGATATACCACGTTTGCAGTCGATACCACATTGGGAAGTGGGTTAAAATTGAGTTACAAGATTTGAGGATACAATAACGACAACGACAACAACAACAACAGACAGAGTGAGTTAAATGAAAGCGTGTAATAAAATAGACAACCGATTCAGGCGTGGTGGCATTTGCCAGGGCCGATTTGTGTCCAGGGTCACCCGGAATGTGCCCGATCGCGTGAGATCTTCGAAACTCGTTCGACGAGTGGACGTTGCTTCTGTTTTCACCAGAGGTGGGGGACACTTGAAGGGACCGAGTGACCCTGGGTTCAGCATCATGACGAAAAGTAAAACTAATACAAATCGGCACACCAACGAAAACTAGTTTCTTTCGGGAGTTTATATATGTAAAAAATAAATATTGCTAAAGATGATTCGGGCTTGATTTGAAGCTTTTGTGACTGCAGGAATCCATACTCTTTGGTTCTTTCGGTAAAGTCACGTAGGTATAAAATAAAATAAATGTTATTTTATACCAACGTGTATAAAATAAATAAAATATTTATTTTTTAAAAAACTTTATTTTATACCTACGTGTATAAAATAAATAAAATATTTATGTATAAAATAAATAAAATATGTATTTTATACATAAATAAAATATTTATTTTATACACGTAGGTACTTTACCGAAAGAACCAACGAGTATAATTCAGCCTGTAGCACAAATCTACTCGGGAAGATCACCTCCAAATTCAGCACAGCACGCATTACAAAATAATGAACCTACGGCAAGGTTAATTATTGATCAGAAAGACGGTGACTGTGGTATAACGTGTAAATAAAACAAGGATGCGGTATCCATAACAGAGGGGTTTATTTTGTTTGGGTTAGATTATATAAATCTAAATGTTGTGTCGTTAAACCCACCACCACCTGACACAGCCAATTAGTAAGGTTTGTCACGTAAACAAACGTGCCATCTCGTTACGAGTTCAGCGCACCGGTGTGTTGGATAGTAAACCCACAACATTTACCCTTTTAATCACCAACCAGCGTCATCAGGCGACAAGCCGATCCCAGCTCATGGCCAACATCGGTGACGAATATCTGAACCGCGACTGGGGAATCCCCTAAGTAGACCCAGCCTCGCGTATGATAGTTACCTCGTGCGGTGTATACACGGAGTTGTGGGAGGAATCCTGCTGCTGTTTTGGTCCTAAATATACGGGGGATCACTGTGATGCCGTCACTTGTGAGCCAATCAGGTGCGGTGTATATCAAATTCTAAGAAGAGAATTCGAATAGGCGGAACATGGACATGGAGTAGGGAGAGAGGGGATAGAGAGAAAGAGGCGGGGTAGAAAGAGGGGGTAGAGAGAGAGAGGGGGGTAGAGAGAGGGGGTATAGAGAGAGAGGGGGGGTAGAGAGAGGGGGTAGAGAGAGGGGGTAGAGAGAGGGGGTAGAGAGCGGGGGTAGAGAGAGGGGGTAGAGAGAGGGGGTAGAGAGAGGGGGTAGAGAGAGGGGGTAGAGAGAGAGGGGGGTAGAGAGAGAGGGGGGGGTAGAGAGAGGAGGGGGTAGAGAGAGGGGTAGAGAGAGAGAGGGGGGGTAGAGAGAGGGGGTAGAGAGAGGGGGTAAAGAGAGAGAGGGGGGGTAGAGAGAGGAGGGGTAGAGAGAGGGGGTAGAGAGAGAGGGGGGGTAGAGAGAGAGGGGGTAGAGAGAGGGGGGGTAGAGAGGGGGTAGAGAGAGAGAGGGGGGGTAGAGCGAGGAGGGGGTAGAGAGAGGGGGTAGAGAGAGGGGCTAGAGAGAGGGGGGGTAGAGAGAGGGGGTAGAGAGAGGGGGTAGAGAGAGAAGGGGGTTATAGAGAGGGGGTAGAGAGAGAGGGGGGGTAGAGAGAGGGGGTAGAGAGAGAGGGGGGTAGAGAGAGGGGGTAGAGAGAGGGGGGTAGAGAGAGGGGGTAGAGAGAGGGGGTAGAGAGAGAGGCGGGGGGTAGAGAGAGCGGGGGGGTAGAGAGAGGGGGGTAGAGAGAGGGGGTAGAGAGAGAGAGGGGGTAGAGAGAGGGGGTAGAGAGAGGGGGTAGAGAGAGAGGGGGGTAGAGAGAGGGGGTAGAGAGAGAGGGGGTAGAGAGAGGGGTAGAGAGAGGAGGGGGTAGAGAGAGGGGGTAGAGAGAGAGGGGTAGAGAGAGAGGGGGGGGGGTAGAGAGAGGGGGTAGAGAGAGAGAGGGGTAGAGAGAGAGAGGGGGGGTAGAGAGAGGAGGGGGTAGAGAGAGAGGGGGTAGAGATAGAGAGGGGAGGTAGAGAGAGGGGGTAGAGAGAGGGGGTAGAGAGAGAGAGGGGGGTAGAGAGAGGGGGTAGAGAGGGGGTAGAGAGGGGGGTAGAGAGAGGGGGTAGAGAGAGAGAGGGGGGGTAGAGCGAGGAGGGGGTAGAGAGAGGGGGTAGAGAGAGGGGGTAGAGAGAGAGAGGGGGTAGAGAGAGGGAGTAGAGAGAAAGAGGGGGGGGGGGTAGAGAGAGGGGGTGGAGAGAGGGGGGTAGAGAGAGGGGGGGGTAGAGAGAGGGGGTAGAGAGAGGGGGTAGAGAGAGAGAGGGGGGGTAGAGAGAGGGGGTAGAGAGAGGGGTAGAGAGAGAGGGGGGTAGAGAGAGGGGGTAGAGAGAGGGGGGTAGAGAGAGGGGGTAGAGAGAGGGGGTAGAGAGAGGGGGTAGAGAGAGAGGCGGGGGGGTAGAGAGAGAGGCGGGGGGTAGAGAGAGGGGGTAGAGAGGGGGTAGAGAGAGAGAGGGGGTAGAGAGAGGGGGTAGAGAGAGGGGGTAAGAGAGAGGGGGGGGTAGAGAGAGGGGGTAGAGAGAGAGGGGGTAGAGAGGGGTAGAGAGAGGAGGGGGTAGAGAGAGGGGGTAGAGAGAGAGGGG
Organism: Petromyzon marinus; assembly: GCF_048934315.1. Taxonomy (NCBI): domain Eukaryota; kingdom Metazoa; phylum Chordata; class Hyperoartia; order Petromyzontiformes; family Petromyzontidae; genus Petromyzon; species Petromyzon marinus. Next base: position 5,423,444 of record NC_133730.1, read on the forward strand.
TAGAGAGAGAGAGGGGGGGTAGAGAGAGGGGGTAGAGAGAGAGAGGGGTAGAGAGAGAGAGGGGGGGTAGAGAGAGGAGGGGGTAGAGAGAGAGGGGGTAGAGATAGAGAGGGGAGGTAGAGAGAGGGGGTAGAGAGAGGGGGTAGAGAGAGAGAGGGGGGTAGAGAGAGGGGGTAGAGAGGGGGGTAGAGAGGGGGTAGAGAGAGGGGGTAGAGAGAGAGAGGGGGGTAGAGCGAGGAGGGGGTAGAGAGAGGGGGGTAGAGAGAGGGGGTAGAGAGAGAGAGGGGGTAGAGAGAGGGAGTAGAGAGAAAGAGGGGGGGGGGGTAGAGAGAGGGGGTGGGAGAGGGGGTAGAGAGAGGGGGGGGTAGAGAGAGGGGGTAGAGAGAGGGGGTAGAGAGAGAGAGGGGGGTAGAGAGAGGGGGTAGAGAGAGGGGGTAGAGAGAGAGGGGGTAGAGAGAGGGGGGTAGAGAGAGGGGGTTAGAGAGAGGGGGTAGAGAGAGAGAGGGGGTGAGAGAGGGGGTAGAGAGAGGGGGTAGAGAGAGAGGGGGTAGAGAGAGGGGGTAGAGAGAGAGGGGGGTAGAGAGAGAGGGGGGGGGTAGAGAGAGGAGGGGGTAGAGAGAGGGGTTAGAGAGAGAGAGGGGGGGGTAGAGAGAGTGGGGGTAGAGAGAGGGGGTAAAGAGAGAGAGGGGGGGTAGAGAGAGGAGGGGGTAGAGAGAGGGGGTAGAGAGAGAGAGGGGGGTAGAGAGAGAGGGGGTAGAGAGAGGGGGGGTAGAGAGGGGGTAGAGAGAGAGAGGGGGGTAGAGCGAGGAGGGGGTAGAGAGAGGGGGTAGAGAGAGGGGCTAGAGAGAGGGGGGTAGAGAGAGGGGGTAGAGAGAGGGGGGTAGAGAGAGAAGGGGGTTATAGAGAGGGGGTAGAGAGAGAGGGGGGGGTAGAGAGAGGGGGTAGAGAGAGAGGGGGTAGAGAGAGGGGTAGAGAGAGGGGGGTAGAGAGAGGGGGTAGAGAGAGGGGGTTAGAGAGAGAGGCCGGGGGGGTAGAGAGAGAGGCGGGGGGGTAGAGAGAGGGGGTAGAGAGAGGGGGTAGAGAGAGAGAGGGGGTAGAGAGAGGGGGTAGAGAGAGGGGGTAGAGAGAGAGGGGGGGTAGAGAGAGGGGGTAGAGAGAGAGGGGGTAGAGAGAGGGGTAGAGAGAGGAGGGGGTAGAGAGAGGGGGTAGAGAGAGAGGGGTAGAGAGAGAGGGGGGGGGTAGAGAGAGGGGGTAGAGAGAGAGAGGGGTAGAGAGAGAGAGGGGGGGTAGAGAGAGGAGGGGGTAGAGAGAGAGGGGGTAGAGATAGAGAGGGGAGGTAGAGAGAGGGGGTAGAGAGAGGGGGTAGAGAGAGAGAGGGGGGTAGAGAGAGGGGGTAGAGAGGGGGTAGAGAGGGGGTAGAGAGAGGGGGTAGAGGGTAGAGAGGGGGTAGAGAGAGGGGGTTAGAGAGAGAGAGGGGGGGTAGAGCGAGGAGGGGGTAGAGAGAGGGGTAGAGAGAGGGGGTAGAGAGAGAGAGGGGGTAGAGAGAGGGAGTAGAGAGAAAGAGGGGGGGGGGGTAGAGAGAGGGGGTGGAGAGAGGGGGTAGAGAGAGGTGGGGGTAGAGAGAGGGGGTAGAGAGAGGGGGTAGAGAGAGAGAGGGGGTAGAGAGAGGGGGTAGAGAGAGGGGTAGAGAGAGAAGGGGGTAGAGAGAGGGGGTAGAGAGAGGGGGGTAGAGAGAGGGGGTAGAGAGAGGGGGTAGAGAGAGGGGGTAGAGAGAGAGGCGGGGGGGTAGAGAGAGAGGCGGGGGTAGAGAGAGGGGGTAGAGAGAGGGGTAGAGAGAGAGAGGGGGTAGAGAGAGGGGGTAGAGAGAGGGGTAGAGAGAGAGGGGGGGTAGAGAGAGGGGGTAGAGAGAGAGGGGGTAGAGAGAGGGGTAGAGAGGGAGGGGGTAGAGAGAGGGGGTAGAGAGAGAGGGGTAGAGAGAGAGAGGGGGGTAGAGAGAGGGGGTAGAGAGAGAGAGGGGTAGAGAGAGAGAGGGGGGTAGAGAGAGGAGGGGGTAGAGAGAGAGGGGGTAGAGAGAGGAGGGGAGGTAGAGAGAGGGGGTAGAGAGGGGGGTAGAGAGAGAGGGGGGGGGTAGAGAGAGGGGGTAGAGATGGGGTAGAGAGGGGTAGAGAGAGGGGGTAGAGAGAGAGAGGGGGGTAGAGAGAGGGGTAGAGAGAGGGGGTAGAGAGAGGGGGTAGAGAGAGAGAGGGGGTAGAGAGAGGGAGTAGAGAGAAAGAGGGGGGGGGTAGAGAGAGGGGGTGGGAGAGGGGTAGAGAGAGGGGGGGGTAGAGAGAGGGGGTAGAGAGAGGGGGTAGAGAGAGAGAGGGGGGTAGAGAGAGGGGGTAGAGAGAGGGGGGTAGAGAGAGGGGTAGAGAGAGGGGGTAGAGAGAGGGTAGAAGAGGGTAGAGAGGGGGGGTAGAGATAGGGGTAGAGAGAGGGGGTGAGAGAGAGGGGGTAGAGAGGTGGGGTAGAGAGAGAGGGGGGTAAAGAGAGGGTAGAGAGAGAGGGGGGTAAAGAGAGGGGTAGAGAGAGAGGGGGTAAGAGAGGGGGTAGAGAGAGGGGGTAGAGAGAGGGGGTAGAGAGAGAGGGGGGTAGAGAGAGGGGGTAGAGAGAGAGAGGGGGGTAGAGAGAGGGGGTAGAGAGAGAGGGGGGGGGTAGAGAGAGGGGGTAGAGAGAGAGGGGGGTAGAGAGAGGGGGTAGAGAGAGGGGGGGGGTAGAGAGAGGGGGTAGAGAGAGGGGGGGGGGTAGAGAGAGGGGGTAGAGAGAGAGGGGGGTAAAGAGAGGGGGTAGAGAGAGGGGGGGGGGGTAAAGAGAGGGGGTAGAGAGAGGGGGTAGAGAGAGGGGGTAGAGAGAGAGGGGGGTAGAGAGAGGGGGGTAGAGAGAGAGAGGGGGGGGTAGAGAGAGGGGGGTAGAGAGAGAGGGGGGTAGAGAGAGGGGGTAGAGAGAGGGGGGGGGTAGAGAGAGGGGGTAGAGAGAGAGAGGGGGGGGGGGTAGAGAGAGGGGGTAGAGAGAGGGGGGTAGAGAGAGGGGGTAGAGGAGAGGGGGTAGAGAGGGAAGGGGTAAGTTGGGAGGAGAGCAGAGCTTGAAAATCTTTTGTGGAATCTTTCATTTAAAAAAAGGGTGGTTGGGACCACCTAAAGCAAAGCATTGAAAATAAAACCCGGAAGTGATGAACGAAGCAAAGTGCCGACTACACCGAGCATCTTCTTGTTTGCTCTGATCGTAAAACAAGAAGAGGAGCCGAGCGTGTAAAAGGCGCCTAGACACGTGCCTTACGAAAGCACAATCGCGTTGCCACAGGCTGCCTCAGAAGCTGTGCTTCATGTTGGCCAGCAGAGGGCACTGCGGCCGACGCACGCCTCGAACGTGCGGGCGTTGGTTACGATAAAGGGGCCGTCCACAAATGACGTCACGCGATTTTGGACGATTTTTTTAGCCCCTCCCCCGTCCTCGTCACACGGCGTCACAAAAAGTCAGACCCCGCCTCTCAAATATGACGTCACAAAGCTCTGCCCCCCTCCCCCCCCCCAAAAAAAAAATAAAACATGCTTCAAATCGCTTTAAACTATTGTCATTGTATTGCGTATTTAATGTGGCGCTGCACTCTGATGTTGTAGGAGAAAATATTGATTAAAAAGTCTATTTAACTAAGCAGAACGTGTTGTCTATATTTATTTAAAGTTGTGCATTTTTACGTGACGTCACATTTCTCAACTCCCCCCCCTCCCCTCCTCGTCACGCATCGTCACAAATGTCTGACCCCGCCCCCCCCCCTTGGTGTGTGACGTCATTCACGGACGGCCCCTAACGCGTCTTCGCTATAACGCGGTTCCTCTTCTTTGGTTCTTTCGGTAAAGTCACGTAGAATGAGAATAAAATAATAAATTGATAAGGACAGCCTCGTCCCCTTCACCTGATGAAGGCCGCTTGTGTTGTGGCCGAAACGTCGTGAGAATATTATTGTGTTATTTTATTTTATCAATTTATTATTTTATTCTCATTCTACGTGACTTTACCGAAAGAACCAAAGAAGATGAATCCTTGCAGTCACGAAAGCTTTAAATCGAAATATAACGCGGTTCTTACATTCGGGAACGCTTTTCGCGCAGCGTTACAACGCCGCTCGCGACCGTTAGAAAACGCGGTTTCCGAGCAACGAACTACTTTCTTGAGCTCCTCGCCTGAGCGGAGCGACGCAGTAACGCTGCGTCGCTCCGCTCGGTTATTTGTCCCGCCATCTGACTGCGTAGTCGTGCATCGTTCCTTGCGGCGCGATGTTAACTCCCTCGCCTGGTACGCAGGAGTACGTGGGTTCGATCCTGACCCTGGCGCCTGCTGTATAATTGGAGTTTGTGGTGTCTCTCATAATCATCATTATCACCATCACAGTGGTGAGATGTTAACATCCTCGCCTGGCATGTAGGAGGTCGTGGGTTCGATCCTGACCCTGGCGCCTGCTGCTGTATATTTGGAGTTTGCGGTGTCTCTCTCTCTCATCATCATCATTATCACCATCACAGTGGTGAGATGTTAACATCCTCGCCTGGCATGTAGGAGGTCGTGGGTTCGATCCTGACCCTGGCGCCTGCTGCTGTATATTTGGAGTTTGCGCGTCTCTTTCTCTCCCTGCTGTCGCCTGGATTTTTGTTCCGGGTCCTCCGGGTTGTCCCGCCAAATCAAGAATCAACATCACGCGTTAAGAGTATTTGGCTGCTATACATTTCCACATGACGTTAAGCCCACTTTGCTGAGCTACATCAATTGCGATAGCCAGGTAGCTCCTGAAAACGACCTACACAGCTCAGTTGGGGCCTTAACTGGTTAAAAAAAAACAAGTTTATCGTTTTAGTTAGTTTTTGTTTGCTACACCTTGACATGGTGATATCCAGGTTCAACCCACCTTAGCTTTCGGTGTCTGGCGCACACATACATACATACACGTGCACGATATGGACCCTCCCACCAAAGGCTTCCTATGAATGTTGGGGGGTTAATTGCCAGTCAGGTTAGTCAGGGGCTGGTCTCCAGAAATTAGTGTAATCGACTACATGTGGTTTACGATGGAATTATCGTGCAATGTGTCACGTAATGTAATCTTGATGTGTGCTATTTAACATGCGTACCTACGTGTTTACTGCGTGTATGTTATTGGGGAATTAATATATTTTTTTCTGGAGCTCAGGCCCGGACAGCTCCATCTTAGATGACCCCCCCCCCCTGCCTCCGCCCCTTATATGCGCATGAACAACTCTGGTAGAGCGTTCACAAAAATATATTCCTTGTACACAAATCACATTTAACAACAACTTAACACAATCATCAATGACACGGTGTAATCTTAATATGGGGAGAGGGTAGGGGGCACAGGGAAGGCGGGGGGGGGGGGGACATATATAATAGGTGACGTTTCGGTCAATGACCCTTCTTCATAAAACACACGCACCTGATTGGCTCACAAGTGATGACATGACAGCTATCCTGCGTCTATTAAACTCTCCGGCCGTCCACCTGACGATGTTCGTTCTTGTAATTCCTGGCGAGGCGCCACGGTAATCGAATTGTAAATGTTGTTGTGGGTTTACTCTTCAACACACCGGTGTGCTGTACTAGTAACAAATTGCCACTTTTTGTACGTGACAAACCCCTTACTAATTTGCTGTGTCGGTCTTCTTTGGTTCTTTCGGTAAAGTCACCACGTAGAATGAGAATAAAATAATAAAATAACACAATAAAATTCTCACGACGTTTCGGCCACAATTCTCATTCTACGTGGTGACTTTACCGAAAGAACCAAAGAAGATGAATCCTTGCAGTCACGAAAGCTTCAAATCGACATTTTGCTGTGTCGGGTTTAACGACACATGAATATCTACGCGATCTAACCCCAAAACGAAACCTCTATTACGAATTGCCAATGTTGTGGGTTTACCCCCCAACACACAGCCGGTTAGTGCTGAACTAGCAACCAATTTGCCACGTTTTGTTCACGTGGCAAACCCCTTACTAATTGGCCGTGTCAGGTGGTGGCGGCTTTAACGACATGAATATTTACGCGATTGAACCCAAAAAAACTTTGATTATAAATTGCCAATGTTGTGGGTTTACCCCCAAACACACAGCCGGTTAGTGCTGAACTAGCAACGAATTGGCCACGTTTTGTTCACGTGGCAACCCCCTTACTAATTGGCCGTGTCGGGTGGCGGCGGGGTCTAACGACACATGAATATTTACGCGATCGAACCCAGAAAATCCTCGATTAGCGAATTGCCATTGTTGTGGGTCTATTAGTGCTGAACTAGCAACGAATTGGCCACGTTTTGTTCACGTGACAAACCCCCCTTTACTAATTGGCCGTGTCGGGTGGCGGCGGGTCTCACGACACAACATTCGACGCGACACCAACACCGCCCACATTATTTTAAAAAATTTTATAACGACGAATTCGTCCGGTGGAGAGTCATCGGCGGGGCGGGGAGGGGCGGGGATTGTTGCGGCCCTTTTTGAAATCGTCGAGGCAGCAGCTGCGGAGTAGAGGGGCGTGAACCGGACGCCGGCTCTCTGTGTGTGTCACCTCCTCCTCCTCCTCATTCTCCTCCTCCTCCTCTTCATCATCCTCCTCCTCCCCGTCATTCTCTCTCCTTCTCGCCTCACCATCACCAACCAACCAGGCTCGCCCCTCGCCCCTGCCCCATCATCATCATCACCACCACCACCAACAACACCAACACCGCCTTTTTTTTGCTTCCTGCTCCGGGCATCCGAGTCTCGAGCGGTCGTTTTTGTTGCGTTTCCTGCTTCCCGTGCCGCCTTCACGCGTATGTATGTATTGTGCATCATCACCACCACCATCATCACCACCACCATCACCACCACACACACACAAGCAGCACGCACCAACATCATCATCACGTAATCGCTGCTGTCACACACGCACGCACACACAGACGCACGCACGCACACACACGCACAGCGTCGCATCACCGCGGAAACACAAAGGTGGCCCTGGAGTGGCCGCGTCAGACGTTGTAGCGGGAGGCTCGCCACGTCGTCTTCACCTCGGCGTTGATTTTAAAGCGTTCGCTCCAAGCGTTTGCCGTAGCACGGAAACAACGGGGAGCGGTGGCGCAGTGGTTAGCGCAATGCGCTTGCGAATTCAAATCCCGCTCACGAACCAATGACGAGCGGCGGATATATTTGAACCGGTCCCGGTCCCCCGGTCCTCCCCCTAGGTCGACTCGGCCTCAAACGAGAATCTGCTTCGGTGCGTTAAAATCAGCACCGGGGGAGACAAAGGCGGCCGGGGGTGGTTGCTGGCCACCCTGCACCCCCTCGTGTGCCGTGCCGGTCCCTTCATAGGTGCTGCTGCTGCTGCTCGTTAACTAACAGCACTGAGGCTATGTGGGGGACCTTTGTCTTTGGTTTTGTTAAACAGTGGAGGGGAGGTGGGAGGGGGAGGATTCGGAGAGGAGCGGTGGGGCAGTGGTTAGCGCACTGCGCAACGAACCCGGCGACCAGAGTTCCACTTCCGCTCACGACCACCACCACCAACAACAACAATCCCTGTAAACGATTATTCGAACCGTTTCCGGGCCTCCTCTAGGTAGACTCGGCCTCAAACGAGTACCCGCCGCGGTGTGGAAGTAAACCTCGCCACTGGGGAGACAAAGGCGGCCGGGCGTGGTTGCTGAACGGCCCCCCACATCCCCGCTTTGGTGTGCCGTGCAATACCACTCGAGTTGGGGGGGGGGGGAGTGATCCCTATCGCGACTCGGGAGAACGAGCACTTTGTATTTGCGTTAAATAGCAACACTAAAAGTGATTATTGCATAATAACAAACCCGTGTGTGTTGTGTGTGTGTGCACGTACGGGGTGGTTGGAGGTAAACATTGACGGTGAGTTGCGGTGTTCACGTCCGCTGTAAAGTGTGTGCTAGCGAGAGAGATGTGTGTGCGTGCTTGCTCGAGAGAGAGAGCTGTGTGTGTGTGCTAGAGAGAGATGTGTGTGTGTGCTTCCTCGAGAGAGAGAGAGAGATGTGTGCTTGCTAGAGAGAGAGAGCTGTGTGTGTGTGTGCTAGAGAGAGCTGTGTGTGTGTGTGCTAGAGAGAGCTGTGTGTGTGTGTGCTAGAGAGAGATGTGTGTGTGTGCTTCCTCGAGAGAGAGAGATGTGTGTGTGTGTGTGCTAGAGAGAGAGATGTGTGTGTGTGTGCTAGAGAGAGAGATGTGTGTGTGTGTGCTAGAGAGAGATGTGTGTGTGTGTGTGTTTCCTCGAGAGAGAGAGAGGTGTGTGTGTTTCCTCGAGAGAGAGAGCTGTGTGTGTGCTAGAGAGAGAGATGTGTGTGTGCTAGAGAGAGATGTGTGTGTGCTTCCTCGAGAGAGAGATGTGTGTGTGTGTGCTAGAGAGAGAGATGTGTGTGTGTGTGTGTGCTAGAGAGAGAGATGTGTGTGTGTGCTAGAGAGAGATGTGTGTGTGTTTCCTCGAGAGAGAGAGGTGTGTGCTTGCTAGAGAGAGAGATGTGTGTGTGTGCTTCCTCGAGAGAGAGGTGTGTGTGTGTGCTTGCTAGAGAGAGAGAGGTGTGTGCTTGCTAGAGAGAGAGATGTGTGTGTGTGCTTCCTCGAGAGAGATGTGTGTGTGCTTCCTCGAGAGAGAGAGATGTGTGTGTGCTAGCGAGAGAGATGTGTGTGTGCTTCCTCGAGAGAGAGATGTGTGTGTGCTAGCGAGAGAGATGTGTGTGTGTGCTTTCTCGAGAGAGAGAGAGATGTGTGTGTGTGTGCTTGCTCGAGAGAGAGAGAGCTGTGTATGTGTGCTAGAGAGAGATGTGTGTGTGTGTGCTAGAGAGAGAGATGTGTGTGTGCTTCCTCGAGAGAGAGATGTGTGTGTGTGCTTCCTCGAGAGAGAGAGATGTGTGTGTGTGTGTGTGCTTCCTCGAGAGAGAGATGTGTGTGTGCTAGAGAGAGAGCTGTGTGTGTGCTTCCTCGAGAGAGAGGGGTGTGTGCTTCCTCGAGAGAGAGAGGTGTGTGCTTGCTAGAGAGAGAGATGTGTGTGTGTGTGCTAGAGAGAGATGTGTGTGTGTGCTTCCTCGAGAGAGAGATGTGTGCTTGCTAGAGAGAGAGATGTGTGTGTGTGCTAGAGAGAGAGGTGTGTGTGCTTCTTCTTCGAGAGAGGTGTGTGTGTGCTTCCTCGAGAGAGAGAGATGTGTGTGTGTGCTAGCGAGAGATGTGTGTGTGTGCTGCTTCTTCTTCTTCGAGAGAGAGAGGTGTGTGTGCTTCCTCGAGAGAGAGAGATGTGTGTGTGTGCTTCCTCGAGAGAGAGATGTGTGTGTGCTAGAGAGAGAGCTGTGTGTGTGCTTCCTCGAGAGAGAGGGGTGTGTGCTTCCTCGAGAGAGAGAGGTGTGTGCTTGCTAGAGAGAGAGATGTGTGTGTGTGTGCTAGAGAGAGATGTGTGTGTGTGCTTCCTCGAGAGAGAGATGTGTGCTTGCTAGAGAGAGAGATGTGTGTGTGTGCTAGAGAGAGAGGTGTGTGTGCTTCTTCTTCGAGAGAGGTGTGTGTGTGCTTCCTCGAGAGAGAGAGATGTGTGTGTGTGCTAGCGAGAGATGTGTGTGTGTGCTGCTTCTTCTTCTTCGAGAGAGAGAGGTGTGTGTGCTTCTTCTTCGAGAGAGGTGTGTTGGTGCTTCCTCGAGAGAGAGATGTGTGTGTGCTAGCGAGAGAGATGTGTGTGTGTGCTTCCTCGAGAGAGATGTGTGTGTGCTAGAGAGAGATGTGTGTGTGTGCTTCCTCGAGAGAGAGATGTGTGTGTGTGCTTCCTCGAGAGAGATGTGTGTGTGCTTCCTCGAGAGATGTGTGTGTGTGCTTCCTCGAGAGATGTGTGTGTGTGTGCTTCCTCGAGAGATGTGTGTGTGCTTCCTCGAGAGAGATGTTTGTGTGTGCTTCCTCGAGAGAGAGAGAGAGAGCTGTGTGTGGGTGCTAGAGAGAGAGATGTGTGTGTGCTAGAGAGAGAGATGTGTGTGCTTGCTAGAGAGAGAGAGAGAGATGTGTGTGTGCTTCCTCGAGAGAGAGATGTGTGTGTGTGCTTCCTCGAGAGAGAGATGTGTGTGTGTGCTTCCTCGAGAGAGAGGTGTGTGTGCTTCTTCGAGAGAGAGGTGTGTGTGCTTCTTCGAGAGAGAGGTGTGTGTGCTTCCTCGAGAGAGAGGTGTGTGTGTGTGTGTGTGCTTCTTCAAGAGAGAGGTGTGTGTGCTTCCTCGAGAGAGAGATGTGTGTGTGTGCTTCTTCTTCTTCGAGAGAGAGATGTGTGTGTGCGTCCTCGAGAGAGATGTGTGTGTGTGTGCTAGCGAGAGAGGTGTGTGTGTGTGCTAGAGAGATGTGTATGTGCTAGAGAGAGATGTGTGTGTGTGCTTGCTAGAGAGAGAGAGATGTGTGTGTGTGCTAAAGAGAGCTGTATGTGTGTGCTAGAGAGATGTGTGTGTGTGTGTGCTAGAGAGATGTGTGTGTGTGTGCTAGAGAGATGTGTGTGTGTGTGCTAGAGAGATGTGTGTGTGTGCTAGAGAGAGATGTGTGTGCTAGAGAGTTGTGTGTGTGTGCTAGAGAGAGATGTATGTGTGTGTGTGCTAGAGAGAGAGATATGTGTGTGTGTGTTAGAGAGAGAGCTGTGTGTGTGCTAGAGAGAGAGCTGTGTGTGTGCTAGAGAGAGAGCTGTGTGTGTGCTAGAGAGAGAGCTGTGTGTGTGCTAGAGAGAGAGCTGTGTGTGTAAGACTATTTACGCGACTTTCGTGTGTTAATAAGCGAGAGTTAAATTTTGATTTAAAGCTTTCATGACTGCAGTAATTCATATTCTTAGCTCTTTCGGTAAAGTCACGTTGAAGGGAAACAATAAAATAATAATATATATAACAATAAAAATTCTCACGACGTTTCGACCATAACACAAACGGTCGTCATCAGGTGTGTCGGTTTGCATTAATGTATATTTATTTTTAGATGTTTTACAGTTTATTTTTAAACGGGTACACCGTTTAAAAATAAATAAATTAATGCAAACCGACACGCCTGATGACGACTGTTTGTGTTATGGTCGAAACGTCGTGAGAATTTTTATTGTTTTATATATATTTTATTATTTTATTGTTTCCCTTCAACGTGACTTTACCGAAAGAGCTAAGAATAAGCGAGAGTTAATTGCACAGTCATTAGCGTAGCGAATCTCGTGTTGTTGTTTTAATATCGCGTGCGCGCGCGACGTTTGTTGTTGCCTATTGTTGTTTGCCTATTGTTGTTGGCTATTGTTGTTTGGCTATTGTTGTTTGGCTATTGTTGACAAAAAATGGAGGGTCTTTGCCCCCCCCTCCCTTGTTTTGTGTGTTAATTGCACCTTTGTTGTTATTGTTAACGTCGATTTGTATCTGTGTGTGTCTGTGTGTGTGTCTGTATTATGTGGGGGAGCGGTGGTGTAGTGGTTAGCGCTACGCTGCGCTACGAACCTGGCGACCCGGGTTCGATTCTCGCTCACGGCGAACACCGATGACGATTCTTCTGAACCGGTCCTGGGCCATCCCCTAGGTCGACTCGGCCTCAAATTAGTAACCTTGGTGCGGTGCGTAGTAAACATCGCCAGCGGGGGAGACAGAGGCGGCCGGGCGTGGTTGCTGGCCACCCTAACCCTTCATTGGTCTTACTCGCTAACAGCACTTGCCCCTACAGTCTGTGAAGGCTATACGGTGGGGGATCTTTGTCTTTGTTTATTGTGTACGATGTGAGTGGTGGCGCAGCGGTTAGCGCACTGCGATTACGAACATCCTCTGGAACGAGTTCAGTGACAATTCCATCGACGTAGCCGATGTTGTGAAAGCGAGCCCACAGCCTCCTCCCCCCACCACCACTAGATCGACTCGGCCTTAAAACGAGCACGGCACGTATTCTAGATAGAAATTTTAAATAAAAAAATAAATGAAAATTAAAAAAATAAATTTTAATTAAAACCAAGTGGGTTTTTTTTTTGCTTTTAATTTTAATTTATTTTTGAAAATTATATTTAATTTTTTTTATTTTCTACCTACGTGACTTTACCGAAAGAACCAAGAATAATGAACATTCCCGCAGTCACGAAAGTTTCGAGTTAAAATTGTGCCCTGCGATGTTAAACGCCGTCGGGTCACAGGATGCGTGGGGAGCGGTGGCGCGAGTGGTTAGCGCACTGCGCTAACTCACCTCCCCCCACCACCACCCCACACTACACCACCCAACCACCCAACCACCACTCCTCCTCCCCAGTGAAGTTTAATTCCAGGCCACGGCTCTCCACTCTCCTCCGCTGGTGGACTCGCAAAGCCCCCCGAGCACCGGGGAGACAAAGGCGGCCGGGCCGTGCGCTCTGAGTCTCCCACTACCGGCGCCTCTTGGGCCGCTGTTGCTCGATCCGCTGAGGGATTGAAGGCGTTTGTGCCCCCCCCCCAGGCCGTCACGGGGATGGTTTTTAACCATCAGGAATCATCGCTGCCACTGATGTTGGCCGTGAGTCGGGGAATTGAACTTGGGGGGATGGGGGATTAAAGGGGGGAGTGGGTGGGGGGGGGGAGAGTGGAGGGTGAGTGAGGGGAGGGAGTGGAGGGTGAGGGGGAGGGAGGGGAGGGTGAGTGGAGGGTGAGCGAGGGGAGGGAGTGGAGGGAGAAGGGGAGAGGGAGTGGAGGGTGAGTGGAGGGTGAGTGAGGGGAGGGTGAGTGAGGGGAGGGAGAGGTGGAGGGTGAGTGAGGGGTGAGTGAGGGGAGGGAGTGGAGGGTGAGTGGAGTGAGGGGAGAGGGGGAGGAGTGAGTGGAGGGTGAGTGGAGGGTGAGTGAGGGGTGAGTGAGTGAGGGGTGAGTGAGGGGAGGGAGTGGAGGGAGAGGGGGAGGGAGTGGAGGGAGTGGAGGGCGAGTGAGGGGAGGGAGTGGAGGAAGGGAGAGTGGAGGGAGAGGTGGAGGGTGAGTGAGGGGTGAGTGAGGGGTGGGAGTGGGGTGAGTGGAGGGAGAGGTGGAGGTGGAGGTGGTTGCGCTGCGCGTGAACCCCAACTCGCGTTCACCCTCAACAGGCGCTCGCTAACAACAACAACAAACACGCTCTCTTGTTGTTGTTGTTGACGCGTCTCGACTCGCTACGGGTCCCACCTTCACCGTGACTCAACACAAAGTGCAAGGTTTATAAAAAACACAAAGCACATCAACACTAACAAAAGTGAATAGTTTAATAAGCTCGTTACAATAATGCACACACACCCTGACAACACCACACACACCTTGACAACACCCTGACAACACCACACACACACACCTTGACAACACTCTGACAACACCACGCACACCTTGACAATACCCTGACAACACCACACACACCCTGACAACACCCTGATACACACCCTGACAACACACCACACACACCCTGACAACACCACGCACCTTGACAACACCCTGACAACACACACGCACACCTTGACAACACCCTGACAACACCACACACCTTGACAACACCCTGACAACACCACACACACACCATGACAACACACCACACACACACCTTGACAACACCCTGACAACACCACGCACACCTTGACAACACCCTGACAACACCACACACACCCTGACAACACCCTGATACACACCCTGACAACACCCTGACAACACACCACACACACCCTGACAACACCACACACATTGACAACACCCTGACAACGCACCACACACCTTGACAACACCCTGACAACACCACACACACCTTGACAACACCCTGACAACACACCACGCACACCTTGACAACACCCTGAAAACACTCCACGCACACCTTGACAACACCCCGACAACACCACACTCACCCTGACAACACACCACACACGCACACCTTGACAACACCCTGACAACACCACACACACCTTGACAACACCCTGACAACACCACAGACACCTCGACAACACCCCTGACAACACCACACATACCCTGACAACACCCTGACAACAAACCACACACCTTGACAACACCCTGACAACACCACGCACACCTCGACAACACCCTGACAACACCACGCACACCTTGACAACACCCTGACAACACACACGCACACCTTGCCAACACCCTGACAACACACCACGCACCTTGACAACACCCTGACAACACCACACACACACCTTTACAACACCCTGACAACACACACCTCGACAACACCCTGACAACACCAAACATACCCTGACAACACCCTGACAACACACCACACACCTTGACAACACCCTGACAACACCACAAACACCTTGACAACACCCTGACACACCACGCACACCTTGACAACACCCTGAAAACACTCCACGCACACCTTGACAACACCCTGACAACACACCGCACACCTTGACAAACACCCTGACAACACACCACACGCACACCTTGACAATACCCTGACAACACCACACACACTGACAACACCACAGACCTTGACAACACCCTGACAACACCACACACACTCTGACAACACCCTGAGAACACCACGCATCTTGACAACACCCTGACAACACACCGCACACCTTGACACACCCTGACAACACACCACACGCCTACCTTGACAACACCCTGACAACACACCACACACACATTGACAACACCCTGACAACACACACCCTGACAACACCACACACCTTGACAACACCCTGACAACACACCACGCACACCTTGACAACACACCACGCACACCTTGACAACACCCTGATAACACACCGCACACCTTAACACACCCTGACAACACACCACACGCCTACCTTGACAACACCCTGACAACACACCACACACACCCTGATAACACCCTGACAACACACCACACACCCTGATAACACCCTGACAACACCACACACCCTGATAACACCCTGACAACACCACACACACCCTGACAAGACCACTCACCTTGACAACATCTTAACAACACACCACACACACCTTGACAACACCCTGACAACACCACACACACCTTGATAACACCATGACAACACACCACGCACACCTTGACAACACACCACGCACACCTTCACAACACCCTGACAACACACCGCACACCTTGACACACCCTGGCAACACACCACACGCCTACCTTGACAACACCCTGACAACGCCACTCACCTTGACAACACCCTGACAACACACACCCTGACAACACCACACACCTTGACAACACCCTGACAACACACACAGAGCAAGCGGTGAAGCATGGTCGACTAATTTACCGGCTCTCTGTTTGCGTGAAAGGCTTCGGTGTTGGGGGAGGAAGGCTCTCATCCAGCAGTGGATCGAGTATGATACGTATACAGTATAGATGTATCTGGTATACAGTATAGGTGTATACAGTATAGGTGTATACTGTATACAGTATAGATGTATCCGGTATACAGTATAGATATATCCGGTGTACAGTATAGATGTACCTGGTATACAGTACAGATGCGTCCGGTATACAGTATAGATGTATACGGTATACAGTATAGATGTGTCCGGTATACAGTATGGATGTGTCTGGTGTACAGTATACATGTATGCGGTATACAGTATAGATGTGTCTGGTTTACAGTATAGATGTATGCGGTATACAGTATAGATGTATCCGGTGTACAATATAGATGTATCTGGTATACAGTACAGATGCGTCCGGTATACAGTATAGATGTATACGGTATACAGTATAGATGTATGCGGTATACAGTATAGATGTGTCTGGTTTACAGTATAGATGTATGCGGTATACAGTATAGATGTCTGGTATACAGTATAGATGTGTCTGATTTACAGTATAGATGTATGCGGTATACAGTATAGATGTCTGGTATACAGTATAGATGTGTCTGGTATACAGTATAGATGACTATAGACAGTGTGTATAGACTGTTGACTATAGACAGTGTGTATAGACTGTTGACTATAGACAGTCTGTATAGACTGTTGACTATAGACAGTGTGTATAGACTGTTGACTATAGACAGTTTGTATAGACTGTTGACTATAGACAGTGTGTATAGACTGTTGAATAGACTGTATTTAAGTCTAAACAGTTCCATGTCCATACAGTTGAATGCTGCAGACAGCTTTTATTGTACGTGACACCGCCTTATTGGTCGTTTTGTAAACAGTTACAGTATATACTCGTATATTTATAGACAAGGTTCATAGTAATACAGTTTATATAGGTATTGTAGTCTAAGACATTTATAGTCCAAACTGTATAGGTATGTACTGCATCCTGTCGTGTGTAGTGGTGTATATGTATACAGTACTACAGTGGTGTATATGTATACTGTGGTGTATACAGGTATGGTATACTGTTGTGTGTACTGTATAGGTAAGGATTGTATACTGCATTTAGTGTCTGTGTGTGGGGAGCGGTGGTGCAGCGGTTAGCGCGCTGCAGTGTTCCGAACCCGGCAACCCGAGTTCGATTCCCACTCACACCAACAACTAGTGAAGATTATCCTGAACCGGTCCTGGGGCCTCCCCTAGGTCGACTCGGCCTCAAATGACTACCCGGTGCGGTGCGTAAAAAAATATCGTCCACGAGAGAGACAAAGGCGGCCAGGCGTGACATACCGGCCTTCATAGGTGGTGCTACTGCTCGCTAACAGCACTTGCCCCAACAGTCTGTAAAGGCTACACGGGGGATCTTTGCCTTGTTGCGAGGTGGAATGGAACATCCCAGTATCCACAATAAAGGATTGTTTTTAATTTATTTTGGGGGTAAGAACGACGTAAATATAAATGTGTGTCGTTAAACCCGCCACCACCCGATACCACCAATTAGTAAGGTGTTTGTCACGTGAACAGAACGTGCCAATTCGTTACTAATTTGACACTAACCGAATGTGTATTGGAGAGTAAACCCACTGCAACATTTACAATCCGAGTACGGTGACGTCTCGCCAGTAATTAAAACAACCAGCATCATCAGGCAACAGCCAGAGAGTTTGTGGAGAAATCCTCTTCGTTGCTAAATAGACGGGAGGGGGTATAATGGTGATGTCGTTACGTGTGTTTTATGAAGAAGGTTCATCGCCCGAAACATCACCTATTTTTTATGTACCCCCACGCCTTCCCTGCCCCCCCCCAACGACCAATTAGCAACATTTATTACTACAAATCTTGCTAATTGTTACTGCTTCGGCACACCGGTGTGTTGGACAGTAAACCCGCAACATTTAACGATTTGAGCACGACGTTCCGCTGGTGATTAGAACCAGCTTCGTCAGGCGTTGCACCGCCTGTATGTACCAATGTACGTTGAACTTCTTTCGCGCCGTACGTTAGCCAACCGTGCTCATCTGATGTGCGGCGGCGGCGGCGGCGGGGGAATGACAACGAACTAAGCACAAAAAAATCAGTTCAAACGAAATGAGTTTTCACAATCTCCGTGATTTTTTTGAAAGCGCACAGCTCCGGCGGCTTCCTGACATCGGAAGGAAGAGCGTTCCAGACGGCCGCAGGAGCGCGTCTGAAAGCGCGCGTGGGCGATGCCGGTTTGACCCGTCTTTGTTCGATGGCCAGCCCAAAAGCAGCCACCGTCACCGCTCGCGAGGATGACCGGGAGTTGCGTCAAACTGCCCCCCCCCCCCTTCGTGTGCAATTGCTAAGTGCCCCTTCGCCACCCCCCCCCTCTGCTGTTCTCTGCGCAGGTGAAACCATCGGGCCACTGCACCTCCTTCAGCCCAGCCTCGCGTCCCCATGGCAAGCACCAAGGTGCTCCTGTCGGGCCACCCGGGCAAAGCCGGGGCCGAGGCGGCTCCGCCGAGCCCCGGCAAGGGTGGCAAGCCCCTCGCCGGCGAAGCGGGCAAGGCCGGAGATGCGGCACCTGCATCCGGTGCCGGCACCCCGCCGCCCGGTTCCCCGCGCCACGCGCCGCCCGCCAGGAGCTACCGCCTTGAGGACTTCCAAGTCGTGGCCACAGTCGGTGAGGACTCGCCACGGTGTCTGTCTTTGTGTGTGTGTGTCTGCGAGTTGTGTGTTTATTTCGGCGTTTCCACAGTACGGGGGGTGGGGGGTGGTGTACAACCGGTGCATCTGCCAGTCATCTCAGGCGGGCAACCCATGGCACCACCTGAGTTCTGTCCCGTGACCTCCTGTGGGCGAGCCTTCGGCACTACGCGTGGCCTCAAAGTGCACCTGGCCCGGCACAGGCGTCGTGGTGGCGTCCCCCGTCACTTAGTGGCGAATGGCGGTTGTTGTTGTTGTTGTGGTGCCTGTGAGTAGTGATAGCAGGGAGCGGTGGCGCCGCGGTTAGCGCTTTGCGCTCGGAATCCGGCGACCCGAGTTCGATTCCCGCTCACGGCCAACACCAGTGACGGTTGTTTGCATTGGTCCTGGGCCTCCCCTAGGTCGACTCTGCCTCAATTGAGTACCACTGGGGAGACAAAGGTGGCCGGGCGTGGTGCTCCACCCACCCCCTCGTGTGTCGTGTTGGCCTTCACAGGTGCTGCTCGCTAGCAGCACTTGCCCCAACAGTCTGTTAAGGCTACACGGGGGGGGGGGGGTCTTTGTCTCTGGATTGATACGAAGCACAGCAGGTGGTACGTCTTCCAAGTCATCTCAGTCAACCCCTAACACGTGGGTCATTCCTCTGACCTCCGGCCAGAGCAGCGAGCCTCCGTGACTTGGTCTGGCGTCAAAGTGCGCCAAGCCAGGCACAACGGTTGTGGGTGATGTCCCTTGTAGTTTAGAGTATACTGGTGCCTGTTGTTGCTTATTCATAGGTGCTCGCTCAAAGCACTTGCCCCAACAGCCCTGTATTACTGTTGAGGGAATCTCTGGCTTTTTGATTGTGTGGCTGTTGCGCGTCTCACCATGGTGAAGAGATGTTAACTACCTCGCCTGGTATACGGGAGGTCGTGGGTTCGATCCTGACCCTGATGCCTGCTGCTGTACATTTGGAGTTTGCGTGTCTCTTATCATCACGGTGACTAGGAGATGTTAACTACCTCGCCTGGTATACAGGAGGTCGTGGGTTCGATCCTGACCCTGACGCCTGCTGCTGTACATTTGGAGTTTTTGTGTCTCTCTCTCTCATCATCACAGTGACTAGGAGATGTTAACTAACTCGCCAGGTATACAGGAGGTCGTGGGTTCGATCCTGACCCTGACGTCTGCTGTTGTATATTTGGAGTTTGCGTGTCTCTCTCTCTCTCATCATCATTATCAAGGTGGCTAGGAGATGTTAACTACCTCACCTGGTATACAGGAGGTCGTGGGGTCGATCCCGACCCTGACGCCTGCTGCTGTATATTTGGAGTTTGCGTGTCTCTCTCTCATCATCATCACGGTGACTAGGAGATGTTAACTACCTCGCCTGGTATACAGGAGGTCGTGGGTTTGATCCAGACCCTGACCCCTGCTGCTGTATATTTAGAGTTTGCGTGTCTCTCTCATCATCATCATCACGGTGGCTATGAGATGTTAACTACCTCGCCTGGTATACAGGAGGTCGTGGGTTCGATCCTGACCCTGACACCTGCTGCTGTATATTTGGAGTCTGCGTGTCTCTCTCACCTCATCATCATCACGGTGACTAGGAGATGTTAACTACCTCGCCTGTTATACAGGAGGTCGTGGGTTCGATCCCGACCCTGACGCCTGTATATTTGGAGTCTGCGTGTCTCTCTCTCCCCGTGGTCGCGTGGAATTTTCTCCAGGTCTTCCGGTTTTCCCTCCACATTTAGAATCGGCGTCACGCGTTTAGAGTATTTGGCTGCTGAGAAAGAGCTCTGTAGCTCTGTGGGCCCTACCTGGTGAAATAAAATAGTTTATCACGGAACTTATCCCCGACAGCTTGTCCATCTATTAAGGGGAGTCTTCGGTGAGTGGTTTGGTTTGTTTTTGTGCGCGAGGTGGCCGTGTGTGTGTGTGTGTTTGAGTGTCGGCGAGCGAGCGTGTGCTGGGAGTGGTTGCAACGATGCTTGTGCACACCGCAACATAATAAACCCGGCGACCCGAGTTGTTTTCCCGGCGATGGCGAACCTCAACTTGGGAGCGATACCTAAACCAGTGCTGAGCCTTCCCTCCCTCCCTCCCCTAGGTTGGCTCAAACGAGTACTTGGTGTGGTGTGGAAACAAGAGCCCCCCCCCCCATGTGGCCAGGCTTAGGTGCTGGTCACTAACGGTGCTTGCCCCAACATGCTACATGTAGGCAGTGGGAGTGGATCTTTGTTGTTGTTGTTGTTTTTTTCGGTGTGTACGGAACCCCACAGTCTGTACTCACACGGCATCCGAATGCAAGCGCGCCTCAAGATGCCGTTACAGAAACGGTGGGACGTTGGTTGTACGGGCGGACGCTCCTAATCCGTACGCATGTTTTTTTCTTTTCTTATAAAGAGAGAGAGAGAGACACGAGGCAGTCGTGAGATGAGAGAGGAGGTGAGGTAGGACATTCCGTTGGGGGGGAGGAGTGGAGTGAGATGAGAGGCTGGAGGAAGTTCGTGGAAGACTAGGGGTGAGCTTGTCGTTGATCCCGCCCTGGAATTGGGTAAACTGTTTTGTGGGTGAGCAGTAAGGGTTCTGTGGTGCAGCTGTGCTTGTGGCTAGGTGTGCTTGTGGCAGGGTGTGGTTGTGGCTACGTGTGGTTGTGGCTAGGTGTGGTTGTGGCTAGGTGTGGTTGTGGCTAGGTGTGGTTGTGGCTGGGTGTGGTTGTGGCAGGGTGTGGTTGTGGCAGGGTGTGGTTGTGGCTAGGTGTGGTTGTGGCTAGGTGTGGTTGTGGCAGGGTCTGGTTGTGGCTAGGTGTGGTTGTGGCTAGGTGTGCTTGTGGCTAGGTGTGGTTGTGGCTAGGTGTGGTTGTGGCTAGGTGTGGTTGTGGCTGGGTGTGGTTGTGGCTAGGTGTGGTTGTGGCTAGGTGTGGTTGTGGCTAGGTGTGGTTGTGGCTAGGTGTGGTTGTGGCTAGGTGTGTTTGTGGCAGGGTGTGTGTTAGTGCTGCGGTCAGCGCTCGCGCTCCGCTACGAACCCGGCGGCCCGAGTTCGATTCCCGCCGCTCACGGCCACCAACACCCAGTGACGATTATCTGAACGGGTCCTGGGCTTCCTCTAGGTCGACTCGGCCTCAAATGAGTACCTGGCACGGTGTGTAAACATCGCCACTGGGGAGACAAAGGCGGCCGGGCGTGGTGTTTACCACCCACTCCTTCACGTGCTGTGCCGGCCCTTCGTAGGTGCTCGCTAACAGCACTTGCCCCAAAAGTCTGTTTAGGCTATACGGAGTGTCTTTGTTATTTTATTTGTAATGGCAGTACCACTCAATCATTAATTATTACGGCCTTAATTGTTGCTTAATAGTTGCCTTCAACAGCACTACTCCTTACACTTGGCAAGGCCAAATGTCGGATTTCTGTCTTTTGATCTTTGTGGACTTTCTCTCTTGCGCCTTGTCGCTCTGTATCATTAACATGGTCGTGTGATTGTCTAACATTCCGCCTTTCTGCCAGTAAAGCCTCGAGGGCCTTCCGACATTGTTATCTCTCTCTATATTTTTTTGAATGTAGAGTCCTAACATTGGAATGTTTGGCCAAGTCCGTGTCAGGAAGAAATCGGAGAACCCGCAGAAAACCCACGCATACTATGGCGGGGCAGGGGTGGGAGGGGGTGGTGGTGACACTCAAAGACTCTGGACAGATCCTATAAATAATCTCTTGCTGTATTGTTGCCATCGGCCGCCCACTTTAAGACGCAGGGGGAGGCTCTCGCGACCAATATCATCCATAATAGAGAGGGGTTTTTCCTGGGTTAGAGCGCGTGCATATATAAATGTCGTGTCGTTAAACCCGCCACCACCCGACACAGCCAATTGGAAAGGGTTTGCCTCGGAAACAAAACATGGCAATTGAGTCACGAGTACAGCGGCACCGGTGCGCTGGAGAGAAAAACCCACAACATTTACACCGGTGTGCTGTGCTAGCAACGAATCGGCACGTTTTGTTTACGTGACAAACCTTACTAATTGTCTGTCTGTGGTGGTGGCAGCTTTAACGACAGATTAATATTTACGTTGTCTAACCCAAAAAAAAACCTCTCTTATGAGCTGACCCACTTCACAGCCGGTACTTTTAGCCAATTCCCCCGTCTGATTACAGCAAGTCCTCAGTCGTTTAACGCGCGAGTGGACGCGTTCTGGAACAGTGGCGCGTGAAGCGAACGGACGCGTTCGGGCGCAAAAAACAATTTCCCCCCGTAGTATGCGTACCGATGAAGCTTTGGCGGGATACGACGTGACTACCACTGTGCACGCCGCGCAGCGAGATGACGGAACGAACAGCTTGGCGTTTCGCCGCCACCGCGTTGCCGTATCTTAGCCGCGCACCATGTCGCTCTGCCCGGCTACGCAGCTCAAGAAACTAGTTCACCGTCGGCCGGTCAGAAACCGCGTTACAACGGGGCGCGGCGTCGCGCGAAAGATGTCCCCCGATGGAAGAACCGCGTTGCGGCGAAAAAGCGATCATGTCGTGCGAACACCGCCGCGCGTTAGGCGAGGGCTTGCCGTGCCGAAGTGGCTCAGTCGGCCGTGCTTGGCCTTCTGAGAGCCGACGGGGACGGGGGTGCGGTTCAGGGCGATGTTGTCACAGGCGAGCGTGCGCGAGTGCGTCCTGAGAGTTCCGCTTCGGCGCGAGTGTCCGGACGATGCTGTCCGAATATTTGTGAGCATTCAAATAGACGGTGGAGCGTTTAGAGATCTGCGTAACGCGTCTTTCCTACCCTGCTTACCCCGCAGGCTCTCTCTGCTTCATACTCTCCCATCGTCGCTTTCGCAAAGAGCTTGTAATAATGACAACAACGTTAGCCTTTGCTGTACCCAAGAAATGTAATTGACTCGTATTTTGTTACACCTTCGGTAGTTGCCGCTTTATCGCCGGTCGTGTGTTGCCTCTGCTCGCGAAGCCTACGAGGTGAAACAATGATTTCCGATTCGGAGACGATTTTACCAACGCTCGCCGTTGTAACCCTTAAAATAAATGGTACATTTTAAACGGATGTGGGAATCGACTGTGGCTTGAAAAAAATATATATAAATTGTTAAATATGGAACCAAAACATTTGAAAAATTATTACTCCGAATGCACTAGACTTCCATCACACATGGGGCACACCTTTTGCCTCAGTGAGGCGGTGTGAAATGTAATTATAGCACAAAATACGTACATTTTTAGTTGTTGATTCCAGTTGTAGTTCTAAACTAAGCTACAAACTAAGCGAAAGTATTTTGCCAGGTTAGGCCCGCTGAGCCATATAGCTCTTTTTCAGAAGCGTCCTGGCCACAAAGTAACATCTCAACGAAGTGGCTTATCACGTGTAAATGTATCGCAGCTGAATGCTCGAAATGCGTGGCGTCGATTCTAAACGTAGTGGGATAAAACCGGAGGGATCCGGAGAAAAATCCATGAGATCACGGTTGGGAGAGAGAGAGAGAGGGAAAGGGACATGCAAATTCCCAAATATACGGCTGCAGGCGTCATCATGAGCCGGGATCTTGTGCGGCCCCATTCGCTGACTCCACACCGTCCGCTGCGGAGAAGTGTGGTCACCGATTGAAGAAAAAAAGAACCCCCTAAATAAATGCGAGGTTGTGAACGAAAACATCGGAGAATTTCCCCCCGGCGGATCGCGCCCTCTCCGCAAAACGACACGGCGGCTGGTCGCCGAGCGAGGCCTAGCGAACGTTTGATTTTTAACGAGGAAGAGTCGTCGTCGGCGGCGGCTCCGGCGGCGGCTGCTGTGCCCTTGACACGCGCACGAACAAAAAAAAACGCCGGCGTTTGCCGTTTTCTTTTTTTTTTGGGCCGCGCGCCTCGCTGCGGAGTTGACGCGATGGCCTGGCTGTTGCCCCAGCGAAGATGCCCGCGTCAGAAATTGCGCCGTCCACTAGATAGATGTGCATCGACAGATTTATAGATGTTATTTATTGGCCAGCGGGAAGGGGCCCAGTGAGCTGTTCGGCTCTATTTCATGGGCGTCCTGCGACGTTAACAGATGCTATTCGTAGATTGACGCTGGCCATAGGCTCAACACTGCACCATATACTCAACACTGCACCATAGACTCAACACTGACCATAGACTCAATGGTGCCCATAGACTCAACACTGCCCATAGGCTCAACACTGCACCATAGACTCAACACTGCCCATAGACTCAACACTGTCAAGGCGCTTTGTTTCCTCTCACACCGCTTAAAGGTCGTGATCTGAACGTGGCTTTTTCACTCCAGCGCTGTCCTACCAGACAGTCTCGTCCCTTCACCTGATGAAGGCCGCTTGTGTTGTGGCCGAAACGTCGTGAGAATATTATTGTGTTATTTTATTTTATCAATGTATTAGTTTATTCTCATTCTACGTGACTTTACCGAAAGAACCAAAGAAGATGAATCATTGCAGTCACGAAAGCTTTAAATCGAAACTGCCCATAGACTCAACACTGCCCATAGACTCGTCACTGCCCATAGACTCAACACTGCACCATAGACTCACACTGCACCATAGACTCAACACTGCACCATAGACTCAACACTGCCCATAGACTCAACACTGCCCAAAGACTCAACACTGCACCATAGACTCGCACTACCCACAGACTCAACACTACCCACAGACTCAACACTGCCCACAGATTCAACACTGCACCATAGACTCAACACTGCCCACAGACTCAACACTACCCATAGACTCAACACTGCCCATAGACTCGTCACTGCCCATAGACTCAACACTGCCCCATAGACTCAACACTGTCCATAGACTCAACACTGCACCATAGACTCAACACTGCCCATAGACTCAACACTGCCCATAGACCCAACACTGCCCATAGACTCACCACTGCCCATAGACTCAACACTGCCCATGAGACTCAACACTGCCCATAGACTCAACACTGCCCATAGATTCAACACTGCACCATAGACTCACACTACCCACAGACTCAACACTGCACCATAGACTCACACTGCACCATAGACTCAACACTGCCCATAGACTCACACTGCACCATAGACTCAACACTGCCCATAGACTCACACTACCCATAGACTCAACACTACCCATAGACTCGACACTGCCCATAGACTCAACACTACCCACAGACTCACACTATTCTAGATTTAAAGCTTTCGTGACTGCTACGATCCATACTCTTCCACTCCAGCACTGTCCTCCAGACAGTCTCGTCCCTTCACCTGATGAAGGCCGCTTGTGTTGTGGCCGAAACGTCGTGATTTTTTGTTATTTTATTTTCACCTACGTGACTTTACCCAATAGAACCAAAGAGTATAGACTCACACTACCCATATACTCAACACTACCCATAGACTCGACACTGCTCGTAGACTCAACACTTCCCATAAGCTAACACTGTTCATAGACTCAAGGCTGCCCATAGACTCGACACTGCCCATGAGACGCAAGACTGCCCATAGACTAGAGACACAGATTTTATTTATTTCAACGGATAGGGGCCCAATAATCCGTGTGGCTCTATTTCCGCGGGGTCCCGTGATGGTACAGAGGTGTTACACATTACAGATGTGTTACACGGTGCAGATGTCGGTTACAATCGCGAGGTCACATGGGGCGTGCGACACGAGTCTGTTTCGCATGTTACAGGAAAAGGGAACCGGCCAACAACGAGACTACATTATTTTACGATCGAAAAATGAAGGAAGGATTAAAAAAAAAATCACTTAACAGAGCCAACGGAATCGGTAAACTGGGAAATTTTTAAGTGCGACAAACAAGGACGGACGCGGGCTCTCACCTCGCTCGTCAATTATTTACTGCGGCCGCGTCTACGAAGGGAGCTTGAGTTGCAGGAGCGAACGGGGAGGTATCTCATGGTTGGGTGCTGAAGCGTGACCCTAGTAGGGTTGTTATTTGTTTTTTTTAGCGATGCGATGTTATTTTTACTACGACTACCACATTGATATACTAACGCAGAGTCCGTGTGCGGTTCACAACATTTTTTTTATACCCCTTTTGACCGTTTGTTCGAATGGGAAAAATAACAAAAAACTGTACTCTTTGGTCCTTTCGGTAAAGTCACGCAGACAGAAAATTAATAGTGCAATAACGGTGATGTGTTAATTTTCTATCTACGTGACCTGACCGAAATAAGCAAAGAGTATGGATTCCTGCAGTCACGAAAGCTTCAAATCAAGATGGAAAACGACTGCCTGTTTCAATCGAATTCAAATTTCGCCAACAACACAGAAGATCGAGGAGAAGCATTGCTCATGGATTCCCGCCTTGCGCTGACCCCCGATCGCAGCAGCAGAGGCGGGTTTGCCTGCGTATGCTTATTTTGTCGCGATAAAAATTTAATGTCGCGGCAACGCTGGCCCCACCGTGTGCTGTCCACTCCGCGCGGGTGCTGAAATGCCCCAGTGTGTGGGGGCTTATTTGGTTGACACGCGTCCAAGTTGTGGTCGGTGCCATTGGCTTATTGGTGCTTCTTTAGGCCAAAAATAATAATAAAAAACGCATCTGTCAATAACCCTGTGGCCTTGAGAGTAAAACGACTGCTATTGTAATCGGCGATATTTTGGTTAAACGGGGAGCGGTTAGCGGCACGCCGCGCTACGAACCCGGCGGCCCGAGTTTCGATTCCTGTTCACGGCCACCGACACTGCTGACGATTATCTGCACCCATCCTGGGCCTTCCCTCGTCTGTCTCGGCCTCAGATGAGTGCCTGGTGTGGTGTGCAAACATCTCCACTGGGGAGACAAAGGCGGCCCGGACGTGGTGCTGGTCACCCACCCCCTCGTGTGCCGTGCCGGCCTTCATAAGTGCTGCTCACCGACAGCGCTTGCCCCAACAGTCTGTTGAAGGCTATACGGGGGTTCTTTGTCTTTGTATGCCCGTTATATTTTTTTCTCGTGAAGGGCGGGAGTTTTATTGCCGAACGCTTTCGTTGGCCATTCCGTGTTCGTGCGTTGCTCTCAAATGCATCAGCATCAGCAGCAGCCGCAGCACCAAATATCTCCCTGGAGGCAGTAGTAGCCGGAGTAGAAAACCATGAACCCAAGAATCCAGCCTCACGAAGGCTGCCCTGCCAGCAGTGCCGGATTAAGCTAGTGCGGGGCCTGTAGCATGATGTTATAAAGGGGCCCTAAATAAAAATAAAACACGTAAATATGAAAATACACATTTTTTTACTTGCACAGTTAAGTAATTATATTTTTTCATCCCTATGTAACTCTATGCATGTCTATGCAACTCTTTGGACCTCTGTGTAATTATGCATCTCTATATAACGCTTTGGATCTCTGTGTAACTCTATGGACCTCTGTGTAACTCTGTGGATCTCTATGTAACTCTATGATCTTCTGTGTAATTCTGTGGCTTTCTATGTTACTCTGGACCTCTGTAACGCTATGCGTCACGATGTAACTCTATGGATCTCTGTGTAACACTTATGCGTCTCTGTGGATCTCTATGTAACTCTGTGGATGTCTGTAACTCTATGCGTCGCTATATAACTCTATGGACCTCTGCGTAACTCTTATTTCGTCTCTATGGATATCTCTAACTCTGTGGACCTCTGTAACTCTATGCGTTGCTATGTGACTCAATGGATCACTGTGTAACTCTTGAGTCTATGGATCATCTGTCTAACTATCCGTCTCTATGGATCCTCTGTGTAACTCTATGAGTTTCTGTGGATCCTCTGTGCAACTCTATGTAGCTGCAATGGTGCCCGTAGCTGCCACTTTGGGGAGCGGTTGTGTAGCAGTTGACGCCCCGAGATCCACGTCAGAAATTGTTTGCGGTCGATTGCCCGCCCGGTGGATCGCGATGTTCGAAATGCCGCTGCCTCACGTTTTAGCCCGTCCCGCGGTGGGACATTGTAGGATCAAGCCTCCTACGCACTTTTAAATTACCACCACCGCCACTGGCACCGCCGGCACCAAATGTAGACGATGATTTACAAGTGAACAGCTCCCAGTGGCTTCCAAATATCGGAAGGAAGAGCGTTCCGGACGACCGTAGAAACGCGTCTGAAAGTGCCACCCCCCCCACCCCCGCGTGCGATGCGGTGACCGCCGACTTTGTCCGGCGGTTTGCCAAAAGCCGCCGCAGCCGCTCCTGCGAGGACGGCCGGGGTTCGCGCGGCGGCTCGATTCGCTTCCCACGTCATCAGGGTGGCCGCGATCGTTCTCGCACTTTCAACGTCGTCGCTTTGACCGCACTGCAGCGGTGGCGGCGGCGGCAGCGCCCATCCGCGGCGGCCGGCAACGATTCCCGACGCTCCGCCGGAACTTCCGCGATGTTCCCGCGGCTGCTGCTGCTGCTCGTGCGCTTTTGGCGATGGTGCCGCCGCCGCCGCCGCCGCCGCCACCGCCGCCACCACCGCCTCATCGGAGCACGAGCCATTAAGGGGACCGCTCTTTTTTTACTTTGCCGTCGACCGGACCCTGTGGCCCGGTCTACGGTGACGTCCGACTCGGGAAGTGGGGTCGGTAGTTGGTGGGGAGGGGCAAGGGGGAGGGGAGGAGTGTTTGGGGGCAGGCCAATTACGGCGGCGTCGCGTTTGGACCTCCTTCGCCGCCGCACGTTTGGGTAACGCCGCAGGGAACCGTGGGCCAGACCGTGCCGGCCGTGCCGTGCCGGCCGTGCCGGCCGTGTCGTGCACCGCGGTGTCCGTATCCTTTGGCTCCCCTTCCCCCCTTAACCCCCTTCCCCCCCGCGAGTTTTTTTTTTTTCCTGTGCGTTCGTGGCTGCCTCTGTTGGCTTTCTTGGCTGCTGTTGGTGGTGGTGGGTGTCGTGGTGGTGGGTGTGGTGGTGGTGGTGGGTGTCGGGGTGGTGGTGGTGGGTGTCGGGGTGGTGGTAGTGGGTGTCGGGGTGGTGGTGGGTGTGGTGATGGGTGGTAGTTGTCGTGGTGGGGATGGGTGTGGGTGTCGCGGTGGTGGGTTTGATGGTGGTGGTGGGGGTGATGGTGGTGGGTGGTGGCTGTGGTGGTGAGTGGTGGGGGTCGTGGTGGTGGGTTTCGTGGTGGTGGGTTTGGTGGTGGTGGGTTTGATGGTGGTGGTGGTGGTAGGTGTGTGGTGGTGGTGTTCAGTGTGGTGGCAGTGTTTGGTGTGGTGGTTGTAGGTGTGGTGGTTGTAGGTGTGTGGTGGTGGTGTTCAGTGTGGTGGTAGTGTTTGGTGTGGTGGTTGTAGGTGTGGTGGTACTGCTGGTGGTTGCGTTTGGTGTAATGGCGGGGGCTGGTGGTGGTGGGGTGGCGGGGAGAGGTGGTGGGTGGGGGGTGGCAGGGAGAGGTGGGTGGTGGGTGGTGGTGGGGGGGCGGGGAGAGGTGGGTGGTGGTGGGGGGGGGGCGGGGAGAGGTGGGTGGTGGTGGGGGGGCAGGAAGAGGAGGTGGGTGGTGGTGGTGGTGTTGTTGCGACTCGTCCCGTTGCAACGTTTCGTTCGGTGCTAGAGATGGCGACGATTCGGCAGCCGTAGCCGCAGCCTCGGTTTCCCCGGATGTGGCCGCTTGCCGGGAGAGGGGGTGAAGTGGGGGGGGGGGGAGGTGGGGGGGGGAGGTGGGGGGTGGCCACGTCGAGGGGACGTAGCTGCAACGTTGTCCCCCTGCTCGTCTGCCTCCCACTAGCAATCGACACCTGGTACCGGGTTGACGTGTCCCCGGCACACCAATCCCGCCCGTGCCTGCCCGTCTTATCAGCAGCCAAGCTTTGGCTTTGGCTTGGCCAAGCTAAAGCTTTGGCTTTGGCTTGGCTGCTGCAAGGATTTATTCCCACCTACACTTACTCCACGGTGGCTGGGGAGATGTTGACTACCTCGCCCGGTGTACAGGAGGCCGTGGATTCGATCCCGACCCTGACGCATGCTCTGTATTTGGAGTTTGCGTGTCTCTCTCTCATCATCATCACGGTGACTAGGAGATGTTGACTACCTCGACCTGTGTACAGGAGGCCGTGGATTCGATCCCGACCCTGACGCATGCTCTGTATTTGGAGTTTGCGTGTCTCTCTCTCATCATCATCACGGTGACTAGGAGATGTTGACTTCCTCGCCCGGTGTACAGGAGGTCGTGGGTTCGATCCCCAACCCTGACGCCTGCTGTATATTTGGAGTTTGCGTGTCTCTCTCGCTCCTCAACTTCACGGTGGCTAGGAGATGTTTAGAATGAACAACGTGCATTCAGAGTCTTTGGCTCCTGGCTATACATTTCCACGTGATAATAAGCCGTGATAAAGGTTGTGGTAGTTTTCGTCATAGGGGTAGTTACAGTGGTAGTTATAGTGGTGAGGGTAGTTATAGTGGTAGGGGTAGGATAGGGGTAGTGGTTGGGGTAGTGATCGGAGTTGGGCTAGTGATAGGGGTTGGGATAGTGATAAGGGTATTGATAGGGGTAGGGTTAGTGATAGGGTTAGTGATAGGGGTAGTGATAGGGGTAGTGATAGCGGTAGGGTTAGTGATAGGGTTAGTGATAGGGGTAGTGATAGAGGTAGTGATAGAGGTAGTGATAGGGGTAGGGTTAGTGATAGGGTTAGTGATAGGGGTAGTGATAGGGGTAGTGATAGGGGTAGGGTAGTGATAGGGTTAGTGATAGGGGTAGTGATAGAGGGGTAGTGATAGAGGGTTAGTGATAGGGTTAGTGATAGGGTTAGTCATAGGGGTAGTGATAGGGGTAGGGTTAGTGATAAGGTTAGTGATAGGGGTAGTGATAGGAGTAGTGATAGGGGTAGGGTAGTGATAGGGGTAGTGATAGGGGTAGTGATAGAGGGGTAGTGATAGAGGGGTAGTGATAGCGGTAATGACATGGGTTGGGCTAGGCCTGGTTCGAGCTGCCGGGCGGAGGCAGCGAGCATCAGCAGCAGGACGATGACGACGATGCTGGGCTCGGGGAGAAGAGATTGGGGGTTGTTTTAATGAAGGGACAGAAGCAGGTGATAGTGAATCTGAGTGCTTTATGCGCTGCAGTGGTTAATCCAGATTTGCTGCCTTGCAACACGTGATCCTAATGGCGGTAACCCCGGGGTAACCAAATTACACAAAATGGGCCGAGGCAATTGAATATTTTATTTCTGGGACACTTTTTTTGTTCCAGGGGTGTTACTTAACTCCGTGACGGAGGTAGCAATCAATCCGAAATCAGTGCCACACTCCGCGATGTCGAAACGCAGCGAGGACGATTGTGCCGAAACCCTGAACGCTCGCGGTACGCACCGCAGCGGTGCATCGTGGGTACAGCCCGTCGAGATGAGTCGATTGCCGCGTCGCCGACCATCAACAGGCTAAAAATGACTGCATCGCGGACATTATGCGGGAGCCGGGGGGGTACTATGGCACCCCGGGGTACCGCCGTAAGGTCCACGTGCCTATTTGGCGTTTGAACATCCTGACGCATGCAATATTGCCGGAAAACGGTGAAGCCCCCACGATCGTCTTTTCATCATCTCGATACCGGCAACAAAGAAGGGGTCCCATCGACATTAACGTGGATTCGTGAGCTCGCAGACATCGTCACCCTAAGCAATGATCAATCCACTGCCGGTTGAGTTCCAACCGCAAGCTGCCTCCGTTTTTCTCGCCGCCGCCGCCGCCGCCGCCGCCGCAGGTCAGTTCCCCGGGGCTGCGACGCTTTCGACCCCTGTCTCAGTCTCACGAGGGTCAAGGCGAGCGTCGTGCCGGGTGTCGCATTACCCTGCCATCTGTCGGGCGGGCGGGCAGGGGACAGATGGGCACGGCGTTTCCTGTAATCGGTCACCGGGACGGTGACAGTTTGCATGTCGGCCAAAGCGACTTTGAAGCGCTGGCGATTTTTTGTTTGTCTTAACCAGGCAAGGCCCTCTGAGCTACGTCGCTCTTTTTCAGAAGCGACGCTGCCTATCGCAAAGAATAGGTCAACGAGGTGGAGGCTTGTCATCATCATCATCGTCATCGTCGTCATCATCGTCGTATGGAAATATTAATGTGGAGGGAGAAAAAACGGAGGTCCCGGAGAAAAATCCACGCGACCACGGGGAGAGAGAGAGGTGCAAACTCCAAATGTACAGCAGGCGTCAGGGCCGGGTTTGAAACCACGACCTCTCGTATAGCAGGCGAGGTAGTTAACATCTCCACGGGGAGAGAGAGAGAGAGATGCAAACTCCAAAGGTACAGCAGGCATCAGGGCTGGGATCGAACTCACGACCTCTCATATAGCAGGCGGAGGTAGTTGACATCTCCTAGCCGCCGTGATGATGATAAGAGAGAGGGACACGCAGACTCCAAATATACAGCAGCAGCAGCAGGCGTCAGGGTCGGGATTGAACCCACGACCTCCTGTAGACCTGGCGAGGTAGTTCACATCTCATAGCCACCGTGGCGCCTTTTCGATGGCTCTTTGCTTGCAATTCGGAGGTCACGGTACGGTTCAAGAATTAATAACTTCGTTAATTTAACGTTGGACACGTGTCAATACAGTTGATTGGCTATTATTAGTTCACAGATTTTGGCATGCAATTTTTGGAGCAAAAGCATTTCATGTAGCTGCTGCCCTAAAGGGTTTTGGAACTTCCCAGTTACGTCTCTTGGTATCTCCTTTCTGGGTCTCTGTGTCAACTCCCGTCACTACCCCCGTCACTACCTCTGTCACTATCCCTATCACTACCCCAACCCCTATCACTACCCCAACCTCTATCACTACCCCCGTCACTACCCCAGCCCCTATCACTACCCCAACCTCTATCACTACCCCGTCACTACCTCTGTCACTATCCCTATCACTACCCCAACCCCTATCACTACCCCAACCCCTATCACTACCCTTATCACTACCCCAACCCCTATCACTACCCCAACCCCTATCACTACCCCAACCCCTATCACTACCCCAACCCCTATCACTACCCCAAATCCTATCACTACCCTTATCACTACCCCAACCCCTATCACTACCCCAACCCTTATCACTACCCCAACCCCTATCACTACCCCAACCCCTATCACTACCCCAACCTCTATCACTACCCCAACCCCTATCACTACCCCAACCCCTATCACTACCCCAGCCCCTATTACTACCCCAACCCCTATCACTACCCCAATCCCTGTCACTACCCCAACCCCTATCACTACCCCAACCCCTATCACTACCCCAATCTCTATCACTGCCCCAACCACTATCACTACCCCAACCCCTATCACTACCCCAACCCCTACCACCACCCCAACCCCTATCACTACCCCTATCGCTACCCCAAACCCTATAATTACCCCTATCACTACCCCTACCCCTCCTCATCCACTCCCACCCCTCCTCCTGACTACCACCGTAGCTACACCACCACCACCACCACCGCCACTTTTAACGGCAACCCCACTCCCTATCTCGACCCACCGTCATCGCATGATGCACAATTGTGTAATCGTTGTTAAGCGCGCGCCTTGGAGTGCCAGGCGCCGATGTGTAATTCTACACAAGTTACGAGCGCGTCGGAACCACAGGCCGCGTGGGGTGGTGGTGGTGGGGAGTGGTGGTGGGTGGTGGGTTGGTGGGGGGGGGGGGGTTGGTGGGGGGTAAAACGAGGCCATTCCCGCTCCTTCAAATGTTCCTGCTGTAGGCGTTTGCGGACTAAAAAAAAGCTTCGCAGCTCGTCGGATTCTCTGCGGTACGAACGATTCGGGCTCCGGTGCCTGACGCTGTGCGGGTTGAACGCCTTCCGCCGCCGCACGTGGCCGCCCGCGCTATCCGGAGGCGCCAAAGGGCACGTTTGTGGGGCGGCGTGGAAGAGTAGGCCAGAGTCATGTCCTCTCGACGGCGTGGCCCCGCAGAGCCGCGTGAGGGCGCGGTTGTAGCGGTGGGGGGGGGGGGGGGGGCCCGCTAGGCCACAGCTGTTACCGACATGCAGTGGCCAAAGTGCTGATGTCACATTTTAAGAAGCAGCTTCTTATGCTGGCTGATGTAGATGGAGGTGGGGTGGCGTGCTGCAGTTTTACCCTTGTTAATGTTGAATTTATTCGTAATAAAAAATTTTATTCTCTCTCGCCGCACTCAAAGAAACGATCGGTTTCCAAAATGTGTGCGTTGCCCTTGATACGAGAGCACGGGCGTCTCTCCGGAGGGCGGGCGGGCGGGCGAGGAATTGATTGCAGGCGCAGCTGTGGGCTGCTTTCCTGAGAGCCTCTCGAAGAGTGGGGGGGGGGGGGGGGGGCGCGGTTTTGGGGGATCGATGGGTCGGCGCTGTCATCCCGGATGATCCCTCTCGGCCCCTGGGGACCGCACGGCTGCGGTTGCTGCCACCACCGCCACTGCGGCTGTTGCTGTCACTGCCGCCGCCGCCGCTGCCGCTTTTGCCACTGCTGCTGCCACCACCGTCGCCTCCGCTGACCCCGCCGCCGCTGCTGCTGCCACCGCCGCCGCTGCTGCCACCGCCACTGCTGCCACCGCCACTGCTGCCACCGCCGCTGCTGCCACCGCCGCCGCTGCCATCGCTGCTGCTGCCGCCTCCACTACTGCTGCCACCTCTCCCGCTGCTGCTGCTGCTGCTGCCACCGCCACTGCTGCTGCCACCTCTCCCGCTGCTGCTGCTGCTGCTGCCACCGCCACTGCTGCTGCCACCTCTCCCGCTGCCGCTGCTGCTGCCACCGCTGCTGCTGCTGCTGCCGCCACCGCCGCTGCCCTTGAGTTGAGGGATTGCTCCCGCGGGAGAAGCCTCCTCCCTCCTCTCTCTGTCTGCGATAGTCCTCATTGCGCTGGCACAAATCGCCCAGAAACGGCCCGATCTCGATCTGTCCGATTTCAAAAAGCTAAGCAGCCTCGAGCCTGGTTCAGTTCTCTTGTAGAATGTGTGTTATAGGCTGTCGTTCAGCAGAGTAGGGGCAGAGCAGGGCACGAAGAAAAAGTTTTTTTTTTTAATTTTTCCTCTATGCTTGCCACAGCTGTTCTCTCCACTGTCACCAAACCTGCACTGGCCAGAGTGCTGAAGCCACATCTAAGACGCTTCTTCATCTTCTTTACGGCTACTGGTATAGATGCAGAGCTCCAACTTCCGTTTCACATTGGGGTGGTCAAGCCAGACAACCGCGTCAGCAGGAGCAAGCGGAGCAGTGAGTGTATCATCATCATCGTCATCGTAGACGTGATGTCTTCCTTCGTATTTGTTGCGGCCTCTGTTCTGGCTGAGCACAGTCGCACCACTGCATCTGGAGAGTTTTACATTTCGCATTTGTGCATCGTCATCAGCTGTCATCCGCATCTGCTGCTGCCACGGTTTGTGCAGTGGACGATGCGGTTTAGAGGTGGACCGCGAGCGGTTCCGTGGAAAACATAAAAAAAACTCCGGGGTGGGGGGGGGGAATTTTCCGCCGTTGGGTCTTTCACGCTAAGCAGGTTTGAGCCTGGATAGTGCTTGTTGGGGGGGGGGGGGGGGGCTGGGTGTCCTCCATGCATTTAACGGTTGCAATAGGCTGCTGCGGGGCAACGTGGTGTGGGCAGGAAGGGCGATGAAATCCGCCGTTGTGCTGCGGTTTCTATGCTGCCCGCCTTCCCGCTCGACCGGCTTGGCGACGTGCGGCCGAGCAAAACGCGCGCGACCCCGCGCCGCGTGGGGAGGCCCTCGTCCGGCGGTGGATCGACCGACGTCGACCGAGAGGGCGGCCGCCCCGCCGCTCGCCGCCGTGCCGCCCCGCACCCCGTTCAATCGTCCGCCCGCCCGCCCGTCCGCCCGTCCGCCCGCCCGCCCGCCCGTCCGCCCGCCCGCCCGCCTGCCCGCCTGCCCGCTGACTCAAATCCGCTTGCGCGCACGCGGGCAGACGGGCGCTCTCCTGACGTGCTCGTGCGGTGACTCGTACGCGCGCTCTCGCTCGGGCACGCACCGACACGCTCGCTCGCTCGCTCACTGGCAGCTCTTTACTCACTCCCTCGCTCACCCATTCACGCACTCACTCGCTCCCTTGCTCCACCCACCTATGCACTCACTCCTTTGATCACCCACCTATGCACTCACTCACTCCCTTGCTCCACCCACCTATGCACTCAATCGCTCCCTTGCTCCACCCACCTATGCACTCACTCGCTCCCTTGCTCCACCCACCTATGCACTCACTCACTCCCTTGCTCCACCCACCTATGCACTCACTCACTCCCTTGCTCCACCCACCTATGCACTCACTCACTCCCTTGCTCCACCCACCTATGCACTCACTCACTCCCTTGCTCCACCCACCTATGCACTCACTCCCTTGCTCCACCCACCTATGCACTCACTCGCTCCCTTGCTCCACCCACCTATGCACTCACTCACTCCATTGCTCCACCCACCTATGTACTCACTCACTCCCTTGCTCCACCCACCTATGCACTCTCACTCCTTTGATCACTCACCTATGCACTCACTCACTCCCTCGCTCGCTCATTCACCAACTAGGACGGCTTCGGAGAAGTCGTTGCTGGCATTGACCGTGAGCACACAAAGGCAGCCTGTAACAGACCTTTTGCTGTTAGCGAGCAGCTAACCCCCCCAACAGAAGGTAGTCATTTGAGGCTGAGTCGACCTAGGGGCAGGGGTGTTGGCCCATGACCGGTTCAGACAAATCGTCTCGGGTGTTGGCCGTGAGCGCACGCACGCACAAGCACGCACACCCACGCACGCACACACGCATATGCACTCGCATACGCATGCACACCCACGCACGCACTCACACACGCATGCACACACACGCACACACGCACAGTGTCTGTGCGGGTACGCCCCGTGCTCTCCGCTGCGGCGATGATGGTGGTGAGCCGCCATCTCGTTGAGCCCTCAATTGTGAAAGACAGGCTCGCGTCTGAAAAAGATCTACGTCGCTCAGTTGGGGCCTTTCCCCCGCGGATCACAACCCAGGGGCCTCAGCTCGGTGTCTCTGACGCAGCCATCACGAGCCCCACGGGGCAACGGACCAACTCATCCTCCTCGGTTTGCCACGTAGGAGAGGAGGCTTTCGCGAGCAGCATTAACCATAGCAGAGGTGTTCAGGTTTGATCGCGTAAATATAAACGTGTCGTTAAAGCCGCCACCACCCTACACAGCACGCCAATTTGTTACTAGTTCAGCGAAACGTTGCTGGTCGAGCCATTCTTTACCAGTTCAGCGATTCTTTACTAGTTCAGCGAAACGTTACCAGTTCAGCGAAACGTTACCATTTCATTGAAATGTTACCAGTTCAGCGAAACATTTCCAGTTCAGCAATTCTTTACTTGTTCAGGGATTCTTTAATGAGTTCAGCAGATTGTTACTCGTTCAGCAGCCGCGCCATCGGCGCATTATTTTTGGCGGAGAGATAAAGAAACCCATCCGTCCGGAACTCCAGCAGCAAGCGGTGCACCACCTTGCGCCGCAGACAGCCCCGCCGCGGGAAGCCGACATCGCGCGGCTGCTTAAACTAAAACTATTTTTTTATTTTATTTTACCAGGTGTGAGGCCCCACTACGCGCTGCTACGTTTTTTTTTTCAGATGCGACCAGGCCGTCGCAAACGAAGTGGGATTCTCATCGTCGCGTGGAAATTCGCAGCAGCCAAATGCTCCGAACGCGTGACGTCGATTTCTAAACGCGGAGGGAAAATACCGGAGGACCTGGAGAAAAATCCACGCGACCATGGGGGGAGAGAGAGAGAGAGAGATGCTAACTCCAAATACACAGCAGGCGTCAGGGTTGGGATCGAACCCACGGCCACCCGAACACCAGGCGAGGTAGTTAACATCTCCCAGCCACCGCGTCGCTCCCATTCAATAGCGACGTCGACCTCGGCAACGTTGGACTCGATAGTCGTTTGAGGATCGTTGTTTGATCACGGCCGGCCAGGCCACGGCACGGCACGGCAAGGCCCCCGGATTCGACCAAAGCCGAGGCGTCGGGCTGGGCGACGGCTCAGCGTCTCGTCCGACGCGGCCTTACAAGCCTCCCCACGAGCAACTTGGCGACCTCCTCCAGAAGGCAAAAAAAATGACTCGAGGCGGTCGCGGGAAAGTACTCTACTTATCGCGTGGGTTGCCTGTTGTGTCTAGTGGGGGGGGGGGGGAGGGGGGGGTGGTGCACTCGATGCCTCTGCCCCTTAGGAATTGTTGAAAGCCACGTTGAACGCTGTTCTCATCGCGATTTAAATGGTTCTCTCTTCCTCTTTTTTTTTCCCACCCCCCTTCGCCCTCCCTCCCTCTTTTCTCCCCACTTTGTCTTCCTTCATCGGCGTGGCACTTAAGTGCAAACGCACGCCGTGCAACCAAAAAAAAGCTTGAGCGGAGCGGCGGCCGGAAAAGTGCGGGGAGCTTGCCGTGAGAGAGAGTGAGGGTGAGAGAGCGAGTGAGAGAGAGCGAGTGAGAGAGAGCGAGTGAGGGTGAGAGAGCGAGTGAGAGAGCGAGCGAGAGAGAGAGCGCGAGTGAGAGTGAGAGCGAGTGAGAGAGAGAGTGAGAGCGTGAGAGAGCGTGAGAGAGCGAGTGAGAGTGAGGGTGAGAGAGTGAGTGAGAGAGAGAGAGTGAGTGAGAGAGAGAGAGCGAGTGAGAGAGAGAGAGAGCGAGTGAGAGAGAGAGAGAGAGCGAGTGAGAGTGAGAGAGCGAAAGAGAGGGAGAGTGAGAGAAAGAGCGTGAGAGAGAGGGTTAGAGTGAGACAGAGGGTGAGAGTGAGACAGAGGGTGAGAGTGAGACAGAGGGTGAGAGTGAGACAGAGGGTGAGAGTGAGAGAGAGGGTGAGAGTGAGAGAGAGGGTGAGAGTGAGAGAGAGGGTGAGAGTGAGAGAGAGCGAGAGAGAAAGTGAGAGCGAGCGAGAGAAAGGGTGAGAGCGAGAGAGGGTGAGAGTGAGAGAGAGAGGGTGAGAGAGAGCGAGTGAGAGAGAGCGTGAGCGAGTGAGAGAGCGTGAGAGAGTGAGTGAGGGAGATAGCGTGAGAGGGAGTGAGTGAGAGGGAGTGAGTGAGAGAGAGTGAGGGAGAGAGAGTGAGGGAGTAATATAGCGTGAGCGAGTGAGAGAGCGTAAGAGAGTGAGTGAGGGAGATAGCGTGAGAGGGAGTGAGTGAGAGAGAGAGTGAGTTAGAGAGAGTGAGGGAGTAATATAGCGTGAGAGAGTGAGAGGGTTTTAAGCGCCGCGGAAGGAAAACAAGCCCAGACTGTTTTTGCTATGGGCGCCCGCCGATTGTACCCAGGGACGGCTTTGGCCATCGTTTGTGGCGATAATTAAAAGGAGGATGGAGTGAGGTTATTTCTTTATTTTTTTGAGGGTGTGGAGGGGGGTTGGGCCGGGATCCGAAATGTAAACTTCAATCCGCTGGCGTGAAAGTGACTTTAGAAACGGAGCGTTGTTGCAGGTGGCTCAGATGGTGGAGTGCACGCACGACCTTGGAGTTGCTGGGTTCGCAATCAGGCCACCGCACGTGGTTACCTTGCCGGAGGTTCTCACACCATTCAACACGAATAAGAATCAGAATCGGTATTTGTACTGGCGGAATCCGATGAGCTGTAAAGCGCTTTTTTTTTTTGCACAGGTGTCCAGGAGTTCACAGGTGTCCACAGACGGTTGTTGTTTGAGCCATTCAACAAGATTAAGAATCAGAATATTATTTCGTACTGGCGGAATCCGATGAGCTATAAAGCTCTTTTTTTACACAGGTGTCCAATCGGGCCACGGGGTAAGAACGTTACAACAACAAACAATACAAAACACACGGCAGTAGTGCAACGTACAAGAGAGTTCGACGAATCACCCATACACATACGACTACAAATTAAACTAAACCATCCCCATCCTACCATGCGAAGCCCACTGAGGCATTAACTTATTTTTAAAGAAGCCGTGGTTTCTCAAGTCCGGTCGCCGCTAGCTGCGCACAAAAACCAGTCGTGTCTTGCAAAAAGTTTTCTCTCTCTCTCTCTCCAAATTGATTTACAGCCTGCCCATAGACCCTTGTGGCCGAGGTGTTTCTCATCGTTTACAATGAACATGAGAATCAGAATATTGTATTTATACTGCTGGAGGAATCCGATGAGCTATGAAGCTCTTTTTCGCAGATGTCCAGTCGGGGCACGCGGGGTCAGAATGTTACAGGCAGCAAACGTTTACAAAACACACGGCAGTAGTGCAAAGTACAAGAAGGGTAAACAGACGATCCTAACGCACACAAATAAAGCTAAACCACATCCCCATCGCTTTTGAAACTTGTACCGCCAACTCGGAAGCGCACGCTGTTCGTCTAAGGCTGCGTCGACGGTCAGTGGTGGACGAGGGCCTAGGGGCGGCGGTTCAGATGGCCGTCACCGCTGTTGGCCGTGAGTGGGAATCGAACTGGGGGGGGGGGGGGGGGGTGGTCGCCACGTTTGTAGCGCGGTGCGCCGACCCGCCACAGGGCCGTACGCCACGTTCGCACGCACGAAGACAAAGGTCCCCCGTATAGCCTTGAAGTGGCTGTAGGGGCAAGTGCTGTTAGCGAGCACCTGTGGATGGCCAAAACGGTACACGAGCAGGTGGGTGGCCAGCACCACACAACGGCCGCCTTTGTCTCCCCGGTAGCGATGCTTACACACCGCACCAGGTATTGGAGGCTGAGTCGACCTCGGGGAGGCCCACGACTGGTTCGGATAATCATCAGTGGTGTTGGCCGTGAGCGGGAATCGAACTTAGGGGCACCGCGGATGGCGAGATGTTTACTACCTCGCCCGGTACTCCGGTGGTCGTGGGTCCCATCCCAACCCTGGCGCCTGCTGTATATTTGAAGTTTGCGTGTTCTCGGTGTGGTGGTGTCTATTTATCTCCGGGTCTTACGGTTTTTACCTTCCACATTTAGAATCAACGTGCGTTTATAGTTTTTGGCTGCTGTACATTTCCACGTGATGATACGCCGCTTCTGAACGAGCTATATAGTTGAGTAGTGGGCCTTACCTGGTAAAATAAAAAATAGTTGAGTTTTATTTATCGGTCGCCGGGTGCTGTAGTAAAACGCGCTAACCGCTACACTGCGTCTACAAGACAAAGACAAAGATCCCCCTTATAGCCTCAATAGACTGTTGAGGCAAGTGCTGTTTGCGAACACCTATGAAGGCCGGCACGGCACACGAGCGGGTGGGTGGCCAACACCACGCCCGGCCGCATTTTGACTTCCCATTGGCGATGTTTACACACCGCACCACCAGGCACTCGTTTTGAGGCCGAGTCGGCCTAGCCGAGGCCCAGGACCGGTTCAGATAATCGTCACCGGTGGTGGCCGTGAGCGGGAATCGAACCCGGGTCGCCGGGTTCGTAGCGCAGCGCGCTAACGGCTACACTATCGCTCCCCACCAAAATACACACACACACACACGCGCGCGTGCTTTCGCAAGCACGTTTGCACACCCATGCACACTTCGGGGGAAACTCACCCGGGCACATTATGCAAAAGGATGTAAAGACGTAGGTTTGGATTCCTGCATTTCAGGACATTTTGGTTTTATTGGCAGGCATCCAACAAAGTGTAAAAACAACTCCGTGTGTCTACTTGCAGGGATAAGGTGAAAGCAAACGGAACCACCCCAAATATTTACGAGAGAAAATTGTTTCGTGCGTTATATATATTTATATATTCGCATCAGCGTTATCGTTCGCGGCACACTATCAACCCGCTGCTGGTTGAAGGGCCGCGCCACGGGGAAGCTTTGTCGTTTCGTGTGCCGGAGAGCGACTCCGCTCCCTCCCCCCCCCCCCCCCCCCCACCTTAACCGCTCGTCCCCTTATCCACAGCCCCCTCATCCGCACGTGCCAACCGTGTGTTGCGTGGCGGCGCACGTGGCCGACGTCCGTGCCGTCACCGCCGCTCCAGTGCCGCAGCGCCCGCATTCCCGCGTCGCCGTCGCGTTCCCGATTCGGGAGTCTTCCATTGCCCACGGCGATCGTGCGTTGGCGTGCGTTGGCGTGCGTTGGCGTGCGAGCCCGCGTCCGTCCCCCGTCGAGACAGCGGTGTTCCAACCCGCGCCTCTCATCCGGCCCGTGGATCGTTTTCCTTTTCGCCGTTCGTGCCGGCCGGGCCTCGCGCCGGCCGGCTCCGCCGCGGAAGGCCCGCGGTTAATCACGATCGCTCGCGCCGCGCGCGTTTGGCTCGCCGGCGTTGACGCTGCCACCTCTCGCCGGCGTCTGTTTTTCCCGTGCCCTCCGCGATCTGCGGGCCCTTGACGATGTCTGCACCCACCCATGTTGCCCCCTTCCCCCGTCATCCCTCCTTTCTGGCTTTGAGGTCTCCTGGTCGCGATGCAGTTGACAGGCCCTTGGGGCGGCGGCCCCTACGGTCTCATCGTCGGCATCGTCTGTGGTCCCTTAGGTCTTTTCCTTGCTGTTGGGGTTTTCGTGTCCTTAAGGGATTTGCTCTTGCGGCCTTCTTCATCATCGTCATCTTTACTTGAAGCTTTCGTGGCTGCAGGAATTCGTATTCTTTGGGTCTTTCGGTAAAGTCACGTAGATGGGTTCAAAGAAAACAACAAAGAAACTACGACGTTTCGATCACAACACACAACACAAGCGATCGTCATCCTGATGACATCATCATCGTCATGTCCCACCATCTGCTCTGTTAGGTCGTCGCCACGTTGCGGGGTTGACAATTCGCACAAAGACCGCTCTTACAGTCTCATTATCATCGGCATTTGTGTACAGGTCACTGACATCTGAGAGGTGAGATGTTAACCACCTCGCCAGGTATACAGGAGGTCGTGGTTTCGATCCCGACCCTGACAATGCCTGCTGTATTTTTGGAGTGTGCGTGTCTTTCTCTCTCTCTCTCATCATCACGGTGGCTAGGAGATGTTAACTCCCTCGCCTGGTGTACTGGAGGTCGTGGCTTCGATCCCGACCCTGACGACGCCTGCAATATATTTGGAGTTTG
Source organism: Petromyzon marinus (assembly GCF_048934315.1). Classification (NCBI taxonomy): domain Eukaryota; kingdom Metazoa; phylum Chordata; class Hyperoartia; order Petromyzontiformes; family Petromyzontidae; genus Petromyzon; species Petromyzon marinus. The sequence continues at coordinate 5,466,269 of NC_133730.1, forward strand.
CGTGTCTCTCTCACATCATCATCATCATGGTGGCTAGATGTTCTCCCCGTGGTCGCGTGGATTTCTCTCCTGCACCTCCGGTTTCCCACCCCCCCCCCTCCCCCCTCCACATTTAGACTTTAACGTGCATTCAGAGTGTTTGGCTGCCGCTATGAATTTCCACGTGACGATAAGCCACCTTCGTTGAGCTTATCATTTGTGGCCAGGTGGCTTCTAAAAAAAGAGCCACACAGCTCAGGGGGGGCCTTACAGTGAGGGAAAAAAGTATTTGATCCCCTGCTGATTTTGTACGTTTGCCCACTGACAAAGAAATGATCAGTCTATAATTTTAATGGTAGGTTTATTTTGAGTGAGAGACAGAATAACAACAAGAAAATCCAGAAAAACGCATGTCAAAAATGTTATAAATTGATTTGCATTTTAATGAGGGAAATAAGTATTTGACCCCCTCTCAATCAGAAAGATTTCTGGCTCCCAGGTGCCTTTTATACAGGTAATGAGCTGAGATTAGAAGCACACTCAAAGGGAGTGCTCCTAATCTCAGCTTGTTACCTGTATAAAACACACCTGCCCACAGAAACAATCAATCAATCAGATTCCAAACTCTCCACCATGGCCAAGACCAAAGAGCTCTCCAAGGATGTCAGGGACAAGATTGTAGACCTACACAAGGCTGGAATGGGCTACAAGACCATTGCCAAGCAGCTTGGTGAGAAGGTGACAACAGTTGGTGCGATTATTCGCAAATGGAAGAAACACAAAAGAACTGTCAATCTCCCTCGGCCTGGGGCTCCATGCAAGATCTCACCTCGTGGAGTTGCAATGATCATGAGAACGGTGAGGAATCAGCCCAGAACTACGCGGGAGGATTTGGTCAATTATCTCAATGCAGCTGGGACTATAGTCACCAAGAAAACAATTGGTAACACACTACGCTGTGAAGGACTGAAATCCTGCAGCGCCCGCAAGGTCCCCCTGCTCAAGAAAGCACATATACATGCCCGTCTGAAGTTTGCCAATGAACATCTGAATAATTCAGAGGACAACTGGGTGAAAGTGTTGTGGTCAGATGAGACCAAAATGGAGCTCTTTGGCATTAATTCAACTCGCCGTGTTTGGAGGAGGAGGAATGCTGCCTATGACCCCAAGAACACCATCCCCACATGGAGGTGGAAACATTATGCTTTGGGGGTGTTTTTCTGCTAAGGCGACAGGACAACTTCACCGCATCAAAGGGACGATGGACGGGGCCATGTACCGTCAATTCTTGGGTGAGAACCTCCTTCCCTCAGCCAGGGCATTGAAAATGGGTCGTGGACGGGTATTCCACCATGACAATGACCCAAAACACACGGCCAAGGCAAAAAAGGAGTGGCTCAAGAAGAAGCACATTAAGGTCCTGGAGTGGCCTCGCCAGTCTCCAGACCTTAATCCCATAGAAAATCTGTGGAGGGAACTGAAGGTTCGAGTTGCCAAACGTCAGCCTCGAAACCTTAATGACTTAGAGAAGATCTGCAAAGAGGAGTGGGACAAAATCCCTCCTGAGATGTGTGCAAACCTGGTGGCCAACTACAAGAAGCGTCTGATTTCTGTGATTGCCAACAAGGGTTTTGCCACCAAGTACTAAGTCATGTTTTGCAGAGGGGTCAAATACTTATTTCCCTCATTAAAATGCAAATCAATTTATACAATTTTTGACATGCGTTTTTCTGGATTTTTTGTTGTTGTTATTCCGTCTCTCACTGTTCAAATAAACCTACCATTAAAGTTATAGACTGATCATTTCTTTGTCAGTGGGCAAACGTACAAAATCAGCAGGGGATCAAATACTGTTTTCCCTCACTGTACCTTGTAAAGTAAAAATATAGAAGCGGTAGTAATCCATCTCGGTAACGTGCCCTGCTGCTCCGCCCTACACGCCACGTGTCCCACCCATCGCAACCTCCTCCTGTCCCCAACCTCCCAACTCGCTCACCCCAGTCCCGCGCTGTAGTACTATATATATATTCTCAGCCTTGCAGCGGTTAGCGCTACGCTGCGCCACGAACTCGGCGGCCCGAGTTCGATTCCCGCTCACGGCCAACGCCGGTGACGACTGCCTGAACCGGTCTTGGGCCTCCCCCTAGGTCGACTCGGCCTCAAATTAGTACCCGGTGCGGTGCGTAAAAACATCGCCACCGGAGGATACAAAGGCGGCCGGGCGTGGTGCTTTCCACCCCCACCCCATCGTGCGCCGTCCCGGCCTTCATGGGTGCTGCTCGCTGACGGCACTTGCCCCAAAACAGTCTGTTAAGGCTACACGGGGCATCTTTGCCTTTTTTTTACGTGTGTACGCACGTCGAAATCCTTTCGCGCCGTGCGTAGCCAACCTCGCTCGCCAAACGGCCGCGCGGAAGAAGAAGAAGAAGGAGGAGGAGGAGGCGGGATACATTTTCGCCGCTGCGGCCGTCGAATGTCACGCGATGGACACTGCCGCCGTCAATTTCCACGCGGCGATCCCGCGCGGTCGAGCGGACCGCTTGCGGCCCAGGTCGCTCCTGACGAAGAAGCGAACGAGCCCCGCTAGGGCCTCTGTTTGCATTTTCGCCCGGTGATTTGTTTATCTTTCCTATACTCTGCACTCGTGCGCGCGTTTTCCCGCGCGCTGTTCGTTATTGTAACTTGGGGGTCTGGGTGCTGGGGGCAAGGCCGGGGGTGGCGGGGAGCTCTCTCTAAATTTCCCTCTCGGCCAGCGGTGGCAAAATTCGTTCTGACGCCGTGCCCCCTAAACCGTGAACGTCTGTGGGGTAAAATAATAAAAAAAGCAAAGCTTTGTAACACGTGTGATTTTTTTTTTCCGAGTAAGCGGGCGACAGCGGCGGGAGGGAGGGGGGGGGGTGGGAACTGGGGTGGGGGGTGCCGTACCCCCCATGGAATTTTTGTTCACAGCGGCATACCGACTCGGCCAAATTTGCGCTCGGAGATTTCGGAGTGCACGAGAGAAAAAAAATGTGCCCGGGCCTATTAATAAAGCTGGCAGCATGCCCGGTGGAGGTGCCTGAGGACCGGATGTCTGGGTGGTGCATCGTGTGGGCAGAGGTCTCTGAGGACCCCACCGGGTGTGTCGGGGTGGTGCATCGTGTGGGCAGAGGTCTCTGAGGACCCCACCGGGTGTGTCGGGGTGGTGCATCGTGTGGGCAGAGGTCTCTGAGGACCCCACCGGGTGTGTCGGGGTGGTGCATCGTGTGGGCAGAGGTCTCTGAGGACCCCACAGGGTGTGTCGGGGTGGTGCATCGTGTGGGCAGAGGTCTCTGAGGACCCCACAGGGTGTGTCGGGGTGGCGCATCGTGTGGGCAGAGGTCTCTGAGGACCCCACCGGGTGTGTCGGGGTGGCGCATCGTGTGGGCAGAGGTCTCTGAGGACCCCACAGGGTGTGTCGGGGTGGCGCATCACGTGGGCAGAGGTCTCTGAGGACCCCACCGGGTGTGTCGGGGTGGTGCATCACGTGGGCAGAGGTCTCTGAGGACCCCACCGGGTGTGTCGGGGTGGTGCATCGTGTGGGCAGAGGTCTCTGAGGACCCCACCGGGTGTGTCGGGGTGGTGCATCGCGTGGGCAGAGGTCTCTGAGGACCCCACAGGGTGTGTCGGCCGGGCACGCGGTGATGGGCCTAATTAGCGTCGACACCGCCGGCCCGGCCAGCGGCGTCGGGGGTGCCTGGTGGAGGGAGGGGGGGGCGGTGGAGGCCGGGGGTGGAGGCCGACCCCCCCCCGCCCCACCCCGTCCGTTCCGTAATCGGAGGCCTCCTGCGTTCCCACGGGACTTCACGACGCCAGCTGTTTGGCCGCGTCCGCGGACGAGCGCCGCCGCGTTCAACTCCGTCGTCGTCGTCGTTGTTGTCGTTGTTGTTGTTAGTGTTACGCGGTGAGAGGAGAGGGCGCGCGTTTTTGTGCGTGTGTGCGCGCGTGTGTTGTTTTGTCCGTGCGCAAAACAACACTCTCACACGCGCCAGCCGCTCCCTACCGGTCCGTCGAAGGCTACGCGCGGGGGGGGGATCTTTGTCTCTGCGTGTCGGCGAACATTCGAACGGTCGACTCGGCCCCAAACGAGCACGCGGTGCAACGGCGGCACTGCCGTGGTGCCCGGCCGCGCCACGGCCTCTTCGTGGGTGCTCGTGGCTTCACAGCGCTTGCCACAAAAGTCCGTGCGGGCTGTCCGACGTGGGGGGGGGGCGGGGGGTGGTGGGTGGATCTTTTACCCTTTGTCCCGTGGCCACACCGCCCCCCGCCCCCCCCCCCCATCGTCGTGCTCGGCTAATAGCTACTCGCGGTTTTTCTTTCTCTCGCTCTGGCCAATGCAACCACGTGCCCTTCCCCCCCCAATCCTCCCTCCACCACCCCCCCCCCCACCACCAACCAAAAAACGATTTTGCGTTCAGGCGCCTCTGTGCGTCAAAGTAATTTGCGACGCGTTAGCTCTGAGCCCTAACGCCAACTGCGCCCCCCCCCTGCCCCCCGGCTTGATTGAGCGTGGGCTTTATTACCGATTTGGACGAGACGCCGCCGCAGCCGCAGCCGCCGCAGCCGCCACTCTCCGGCGGGGGACGGGCGCTGTGACGGTTCATCGCAGCTGGGCCTCGCGATTCCGGACTCGCCCCCGTTCCGATTCTTTACCCTCATCGCGAGCTTCTCGGAACTGAACGGCATTTTTTAGTTTTCTTTGCGGGTTTTGTTCTCCCGGGTTAAGGCCCCCCCCCGCCCCCCACCGAGCTGATGTAGCTTCTCTTTGGAAGCGACCTGGCTACAAGCGACCTGGGCGGGCGGGCGGGCAGGGGACCGGATTGGCACCGGTGTTTCCTGGAATCTGCCACCAGGACGGTGAGGGTTTGCCACTCGGCCAAAGCGATTTGAAACGCCGGCGATTTCTGTTCGTTTATTTTTTATTTTAACCAGGGCAGGCTCCACCGAGCTACATGGATTCTGAATGTCACGAGGGAGAAACCAACCGACCGCGGGGAGAGAGAGAGAGAGAGACTCAAACCCCAAATATACAGCAGCAGCAGCAGGCGACAGGGTCCAGATTGCACCCACGACCTCCTGTACACCAGGCGAGGTAGTTAACATCTGCTAGCCACCGTGATGATGATGAGAGAGAGAGAGACACGCACACTCCAAATATACAGTGAGCGTCAGGTTCCAGATTGCACCGACGACCTCGTGTATACCAGGCGAGGTAGTTAGCATCTCCTAGCCACCGTGATGATGATGCTGAAAGAGAGAGAGAGACGCAAACCCCAAATATACAGCAGCGGGCGTCAGGGCTGGTATTGAACCCGCGATCTCCTGTACACCAGGCGAGGAAGTTAACATCTCCTAGCCACCGCGGCGTTGGCGAGTGGACGGCCGCGGGGGCAGAGGAACGAACCAAATAAGGCATGCCCCGGCCTGCCCGCTCGCTCGCTCGCTCGCCGCGGCTATTGCACCGTGCGTTCAGCAAACAGGGCCCCGATTGGCCGAGGGTTCCGCTGAGAGCCGCGCGATTGATTGGCGCTAGAATCGAACTCGTGCCTCGGTCGTGCCGATGCCCGGCGGAACTTGTATGCGCAGCGGTCAGCGTTGTGGGTTTTTTTTTCATTTTCTGCTGACTGTGACTTGCGGTGCCTTCAATTGATCTGCGGAGCTCGTAGGCCGATGGGATAATGACGATATTGATTTTTTTTTTTTACGATGGACGGAGGTTTCTTAAAAATGTATTGTCATTCAATATTTTATTATTACCACATTTCGTTTTTTTTTTATTCGACCGGGCCCACTGAGGTGTTAGGGCTCTTTTGTCAGAAGCGACCTGGCCACAAACGATAGCGCGACGAAATTTTACAGCAGCCGAGTACTCTTGAGACGCATGAAAAACTGGAGAACATTTTCTCGCGACCACAGGGAGAACAAACAAACTCCAAATATACAGCAGCAGGCGTCAGGGCCGGGATCGAACCCGCAAACCTCCTGTATACCAGGCGAGGTAGTTGACATCTCCGAGCCGCCGTGATGATGAGAGAGAGAGAGAGAAAGAGACACGCACACTCCAAATATACAGCGGGCGTAATATTCAGGATCGAATCCACGACCTCCTTGTACCAGGCGAGATAGTTAACATCTCGCCACCGTGGCACCCGTCTTTTCCATTTTAAATACCGAATTATTTTAATCGGCCAATTTAATTACCCATGGCGTGCAAAAATGCGGGGTGGAGTGGTGGTGTAGCGGTTCGCGCGTTGCCCTATAAAACCGGAGACCCAAGTTCCATTCCCGGCGATGGACAGCTAGCAACGGTGGTTAGTGACACCTCAATGGCCGCGTGATGACGAGACGCATCACCAGGATCCCGCGAGCGGCTCTCGAACCGGTCGCGCGCAACCCGAGTTGCGCAACCGATTGCTCGGGCGTGAACCCGGGGACCCGAGCGACCGCCCGCGGCGTCCACACTCCATGGATTCGCGTCGCACGCACGATGAGCTTCGTTGGCGTCGTACGTCGCCAGCCTCGCTCATCGGTGGAACGGAACTTGTGGGCCGGGTGCGGAGGGCCCGGCTTGGGAGCTGTGAACGCGAGAGCCGGGGAACGCGAGAGCCGTGAGCCGCAGCCATGTTGGGGGGGGGGGGGGTTGGGGGGGTCAGGTGGTCTGGGGTGGGTGGTGGTTGGTGTGGGGTGGAGTGGCGACGGATCAAGCAGGGGAGGGATTTGGGTTGGTGAGAGAGGCGTTGGGGGTTGGGGGGGCACGGCACGTGGGTTGGCGCGGCGTGGACGAGCGGCGGGGCGACCCCAGCGGGTGGCGGAAGCCCCACTAGGAGTGGGGTGCGGCAACGCCGAGGGCGAGGTTCTCTCCCCCACCCCCCCCCCCCCCCCGTTCCACGTCGCTTCATCGCCTGCCAAAGAATAAAAAAAGCGCAGATTTTTAGCGGCAGCCGAATTTCGCGCCGCCGCCGTCGCCACGCTTGTGTGAAGCCGCTCCCCCGAGGGATTCCGCCCCGTGTGCCCCCCCCCTTCCGGCCCCCCCTTCACCGGGGAATAAATCACGGGGCCACGGTGGATCAGGTGGCCAATGCCGCGTTGCGTAACGATTCTGTCCGAGGCCGGAGCTTGGCAGGCACGGCTGTGGTTTTGCTACCTGCTAAATTAAAACTGAACGAATTTTTTTTTTATTTCACCGAGTCGGGCCCCGCCGAACTGCCGCTACGTAGCGACCAAATTTCTCTGGATGCGTCGGCGTCGATTCTAAATGTGAAAAGTCCACGCGACCACGGGGAGAGAGACACGCAAACTCCAAATATACAGCAGCAGCAGGTGTCAGGGTCGGGATCGAACCGACGACCTCCTGTACACCAGGCGAGGTAGTTAACATCTCCTAGCCACCGTGATGATGATGATGATGATGAGAGACACGCAAACTCCAAATATACGGCGGGTGTCAGGGTCGGGATCGATCCCACGACCTCCTGTATACCTGGCGAGGTAGTTAACATCTAGCCACCCAGAGATCAGTGACCAAATACTAAATGCCGGTGACAATGATACCGTGAGAGCGGTCGTTGAGAGACAAGTCAACCCCATCACGTGGAGATGACCTACGGAGCAGATGGTGGGAGATGATGATGATTATGACGACTCATAGAGCAGTCCTTTAAGGCAGTGGTTCTTAACATTTGCTGCAGCCTTGGCCCCCGATTGGTTCTCAATCGTAAAAAGCAAGTTCAATGTTCATAAATGTGTAGGGTTTGTGCTCGCGTTGCCCCAGCTTTAAGGGCATGGCAACCCCAGGGTGGGCATCGAATCCACGACCTCCCGTATATCTGGCGAGCTACTTAACATCTCACCGAGTAGGCGGACCCCCCCCCAACCCCCCCCCCCCCCCCCCCCCCCGAGACATTAGTGCCGCGGGGCTCCGCAGGGAACATTGCCGCGTCGGTACAGACGAGAGCGAGCGGGCGGGCGGGCGGCCCGGGGCGAGGTGAAACCGTAGCAATTAACGCAAACCGCAAGCCGAGGGGGGCCCCCCCCCCCACTCCACTTAACGGCAGTGGCGGCCACACCACACCCACTCAGCGGCGGGCTTGCCAGCACGGAATTGGTGTTTTCTCAGCGCGCCGAGTAGGGACGGGTGTGGTTTAGAACGCGGACTGTTCGTACGGCGGTTGTTTTTTTAATTCGCCGGCACGCTCCCCCGACTCCCGAACGCGTGAACGCCGCGCTGGGAGTTGTGACCGGGCATTAATTACACCGTGTAACAAAAATATATTTATTTTTTGTCCCTGGGTAGTAAGTGTTATTTTCTAATTGCTTATGCCTCAAAAGTACAGAAAATGGCTTTTATTCCCCACAAACTTTTTTTTTTAATATTTTTGAAGTTTACCTATTTTTCAATGAGAAAACGCGGTGTGCATTTGTGTCATTCCTTCACGTAAAGTCCTGGTCACAAAAGCAAAGTTTGTGGGGAATAATAATAATGATAATAGCAGCCATTTTCTATACTTTTGAGGCATAAGCAATTAGAAAATAACGCTTATGACCCAGGGACAAAAATCGCGTTACATAGTGATATCATCGGCCACTTTCCCCCGTTCCGGTGACGTGCGTGCGCCCGCGCGTGCAACACCGTCGAAATGAAGGCGCAAGATGAGCTCGAAAGGAAATGGCTTTGTCGGCGTCACCGAGGGCTCTTCCGCAAGGCAATCGTGTGCGGCACGATTGTTGTTGTCGCCGGCTACTGTAAAGCGGCGGCGGCGGCGGCGGCGGGCCTCGTTCGGCACGGCTCTCCGCGTTCGCCACGGCTCTCCGCGGCAAGTGACGATGGCTTCATGAAAAGCAACGGCGCCGCCACCGCCGCCCCCTCAAATGAAATGAACGCCGAGCCGCTCGCGTTGCGAACGGGACACCGTCCCGTGCGCGCCCTGCAGGCTTGCAGACGTCTCGGGGAACGGGAAAGGGGTTTTGATTCGCGGATTCGAACCCAGGAGCTCCGGCGCTTGCCGGCCGAGTGTCCCCCGACCTCCTTGCTGCCGGGGCTGTAACTTTTTTCCCCCCGCCCCCCCCCCCTCTCTCTCTTTCTCGACAGCGGCGACGACTTCGTCAGCTGCACTCGGCGACTTTGCCACGAATAAATATTTACGTATATATCTTCTTTCGGCTGCCGGTGGGGGGGGCAGGGGGCAGGGGGGGGTGGGGCAGGGGGGGAAATGTATTTCTGCAGACCTAGGATTCGCGGAATAAAAAAACAATAATATAGCGCTGAGCAGCTGTGGCGGATTTACTTGCGCCTTTTCGTCGTGGTATTTTAAAAATGAAAGAAGTTTTATAACGGAGTGCCGCGTGCCGCGTTCCCACTGCTTGATTTAGCTGGACACGGCTCATTCACGATCTGTCATACGGGGCGGGGGGGGCGGCGGGGGGGGGCGGCAGGGGGGGGGCGTTGGGGGGGAAGTTTGGGGGGCGGCGGGGGGGGGGCGGTGGGGGGGCGGTGGGGGGGAAGTTTTGGGGGGCGGGGGGGCGGTGGTGAGGGATAACCGTTCCATTTCACCGCCCCGTGTGCCCGGCCCAGCTATCGGGATGCCGCTTTCGCCCGCGTATCGTCCCCCCACCCCACCCCCCATCACCCCCCATCACCCCCCACCACGTTGTCGCGGGCCATGCTCTATCCACTGCTGGGCGACGGTGCTTCCTGTGCCGAACGCCACTCGCTCTCGGTTCCGTGACGACGCCAGTCGATTCCACATGCTGTCGTTTCATCTTACCCGCCCCCCCCAGACCCCCCCGCATGTCGTGCTGATCATCGGGGGGGGGGGGATGATTGACCATACTTCACCATGCTCCGATTATATCACGGTTGGCTACGTACGGTGCAAAAGAAGTTCAGTGCCACCATCCACGCGACTCTTCGTCACCGCTCTTTAACGTTGGCGATTCCCGGCACGGGCCACGAACGTGAGCAGAGAAGGCCATGAGACAGCCCCCTAATGGGGGAGGGGGGGGGGGTCAGGGGAGGGGGAGTCTGCCCCCTGTCACCTGACTTACCTGGCCCTCTACCCATGACCCCTCACTTTGATCTTTGGCGCCGCTCCGTCGATTTGCCCGTCCTCGCACCGCGCATTTACCCTTTGGCTGCCGTTCGTATCGTCCGACGGCGGTCGTTTGTCACGTGCGGGTGGGCGGTGTGGGGGGGGGGTGGGGGGCGGCGCTTTTTGCATCGTGGCCACGACGGACGGACGGACGGACGGACACGGGATTTCGGAAAATTGGCAAAAATCCACCGTGGACGGGCATGTCGTTAGCCTGCCCCGCCGCCCCCGGGGGAAAGTGGCGCATTTGTCAAAACATTTCCACGCGAAGGGCTTTAGTGAGAAAAGAGGCCTTGCGACTAACAATAGTCCGCGGGAGGGGGGAGGCGGGGGGGGGGGGCGGGGGGGGGGGCGGTGCGGATTCCGCGACACGTTGTCAGAGCGGAACGATACAAAAACATTCTTCACGATCGTGACTTTCGGTGCCCGCTGCAACCGCAGCCGAATTCCCCGTCGAAGGGCCCCCGCGACCGTGACTGGGCGCGCGAGCGGTTTCACGTCACGCGCCCACCGTGCCCCCTCTCGTCGTCGCCGCCGCCGCCATCGCCGTCGTGTCACGCGAGAATGAACCGGCGGAAGTGGATGTCGCAGAACTACCTTGGAGGGCCCCCGCTCGGGCTACCTGCGGCGCGCGCCCCCAACGGTAGAGGGGTTGGGGTGGGGGGGGGGGCGGCACTTTCACGCCCGCCCCGTGGAACCGAGAGTTAACATTTCCTAGCCACCGTGATGATGATGATGATGAGAGAGAGAGACACGCAAACTCCAAATATACAGCAGGAGGTGTCGTCAGGATCGGGATCGAATCCACGACCTCCTGTATACCAGGCAAGGGAGTTAACATCTCCTAGCCACCGTGATGATGATGATGATGAGAGAGAGAGACACGCAAACTCCAAATATACAGCAGGAGGTGTCGTCAGGGTCGGGATCGAATCCACGACCTCCTGTATACCAGGCGAGGGAGTTAACATCTCCTAGCCACCGTGATGATGATGAGAGATAGAGAGACGCGCAAACTCCAAACATACAGCAGGCATTTTCAAGGTCGGGATCGAATCCACGACCTCCTGTACACTAGGCGAGGTAGTTAACATCTCCTAGCCACCGTGATGATGATGATGATGAGAGAGAGACACGCAAACTCCAAACACACAGCAGGCATTGTCAAGGTCGGGATCGAATCCACGACCTCCTGTATACCAGGCGAGGGAGTTAACATCTCCTAGCCACCGTGATGATGATGAGAGATAGAGAGACGCGCAAACTCCAAACATACAGCAGGCATTTTCAAGGTCGGGATCGAATCCACGACCTCCTGTACACTAGGCGAGGTAGTTAACATCTCCTAGCCACCGTGATGATGATGATGATGAGAGAGAGACACTCAAACTACAAATATACAGCAGGTGTCGTCAGGGTCGCGATCGAATCCACGAGCTCCTGTATACCAGGCGAGGGAGTTAACATCTCCTAGCCACTGGGACGCCCATTGATGATCGCTTGAAACTCCGCCGGGTGCGTCGTGAGCCTTGTTTGTTTGTGGCGGCACGTTTTTGAACGCGGCCCAACTATCTCCTGCGGCCAACCGTGAAAAACAGCAGGAGATAATTTCATATCAACAGGCACCGTGCTATTTCTGTAGCTTTACATATATATAGATATAAAAGTTTTTTGGTTTGGCCATGTTTTTGTATATTGTAGAGTTAGACTGATGGCCTTAATCTAAGTTGTCTTGTGGTTGTTGTTGTTGTTTGACTTGCATCCCACTGGGATGTTTTGCACACAGCGTTGGTGTACGGTGCTATTTCAGGAATATTTTGATGTTTTTTTTCCTGGATTTTCTGTTTGCACAGTCACACAAAGTCACTTTAAGATGTTTTCTTGTTCATGTTTTTGTTTTTTGTTTGTTGCGGTTGCACCCGATTCAAGAGCCGAATGGCTCACAGGGCTATACCAAATAAATGGAACTATGAACTACGACTTTGAAACTTTTCTTTATGAGAACAACAAAAACAACCCTTGGCCGCGGAGGTGCTGGCGGCCTTCATATAATTCAACAAACTGGAGGCAGGGGTTGGTGGATCACAAGAACATACTCCCTTCCCTGACTGCCTTCCTACCAGTGGGTGGGTGTTGAGAAGGAGCCATACCCTATGCTCTGCCAGGAGAAGGCGGTTAAAGCAAAGTGTGTGGTCTAATCTCCATCTGTTCCATGTCACTCCCTTCCAGTGGGTGTTGAGGAAGAGCCGTACCCCTGGCCTCGACAGCAGAAGGCGGCGCGGCAAAGTTGTGCAGACTCCACCTGTGTCTCCCTTCTGTATGGGATAGAGCGTTGCCCCCTCGCATTAGGCGCGGGTTTCCTCCGGGTGCTCCGGGTTTCCTTCCACACCTGTGAAGCGGGTGCGTGAAATGACACGACTGTATAAAAACTACATAACTTTTTTAAGTTTGCCACAATTTCGCTATTTATGGCGTTAACAGCAAATTAGATGAGTTTGTTTGCACCGGTGCTGGGTAGATCGCCGGCATCGCAGGATCGCAAAAGGTTCGCGACGTCTCCGAGGGCAGGGGGGGGGTTTGGCGGGGGGGAGGCGTTAATCTGGCAGTTGATTGACCACGGCTGCGTGATGATGATGGCGGCGTTACGTTCCTCGTGCAGCCGGTCCGCTCATGGGCGAAGGCATCCCCACAACTGTTTGGATCGCGGGGGCGGCGAGGGGGTGGGGATTGTTCGACCATACTTCTCCACGCCGGTCGGTGCGGGTTGGTGAACATTTGCCGGTGACGTCGGCCTGTCGCCCGGAATCGGACCGAACGACCGCTGCGCTTTGCGGCGCGCCAACCAACTCCGCCGCCCCTCCCCCACTCCACTCCGATGTCTCACGTGGTTCCCGATGAAGGTTACCGCATCTCCAGATGATGTCAGAAAGGGGAATGCTGGGGAGGACTTCCTTTGTCGAACAGAAACGGATCATTTTCCCCCACATGCTAAAAGGGTCTCTGTGTGGGTTTCTGTGTGGGTCTGCGTGTGGGTCTCAGTATACAGTGAGGGAAAAAAGTATTTGATCCCCTGCTGATTTTGTACGTTTGCCCACTGACAAAGAAATGATCAGTCTATAATTTTTATAGGTTTATTTGAACAGTGAGATACAGAATAATCCAGAAAAACGCATGTCAAAAATGTTATAAATTGATTTGCATTTTAATGAGGGAAATAAGTATTTGACCGCGTCTCAATCAGAAAGATTTCTGGCTCCCAGGTGTCTTTTATACAGGTAACGAGCTGAGAATAGGAGCACACTCTTAAAGGGAGTGCTCCTAATCTCAGCTTGTTACCTGTATAAAAGACACCTGTCCACAGAAGCAATCAATCAATCAGATTCCAAACTCTCCACCATGGCCAAGACCAGAGAGCTCTCCAAGGATGTCAGGGACAAGATTGTGGACCTACACAAGGCTGGACGGGGCTACAAGACCATTGCCAAGCAGCTTGGTGAGAAGGTGACAACAGTTGGTGCGATTATTCGCAAATGGAAGAAACACAAAAGAACTGTCAATCTCCCTCGGCCTGGTGCTCCATGCAAGATCTCACCTCGTGGAGTTGCAATGATCATGAGAACGGTGAGGAATCAGCCCAGAACTACACGGGAGGATCTTGCAAATGATCTCAAGGCAGCTGGGACCATAGTCACCAAGAAAACAATTGGTAACACACTGCGTCGTGAAGGACTGAAATCCTGCAGCGCCCGCAAGGTCCCCCTGCTCAAGAAAGCACATATACATGCCCGTCTGAAGTTTGCCAATGAACATCTGAATGATTGAGAGGACAACTGGGTGAAAGTGTTGTGGTCAGATGAGACCAAAATGGAGCTCTTTAGCATCAACTCAACTCGCCGTGTTTGGAGGAGGGATGCTGCCTATGACCCCAAGAACACCATCCCCACCGTCACACATTGAGGTGGAAACATTATGCTTGGAGGTTTTTCTGCTAAGGGGACAGGACAACTTCACCGCATCAAAGGGACAATGGACGGGGCCATGTACCGTCAAATCTTGGGTGAGAACCTCCTTCCCTCAGCCAGGGCATTAAAAATGGGTCGTGGATGGGTATTCCAGCATGACAATGACCCAAAACACGGCCAAGGCAACAAAGGAGTGGCTCAGGAAGAAGCACATTAAGGTCCTGGAGTGGCCTAGCCAGTTTCCAGACCTTAATCCCATAGAAAATCTGTGGAGGGAGCTGAAGGTTCGAGTTGCCAAATGTAAGCCTCGAAACCTTAATGACTTGGAGAAGATCTGCAAAGAGGAGTGGGACAAAATTCCACCTGAGATGTGTGCACACCTGGTGGCCAACTACAAGAAACGTCTGACCTCTGTGATTGCCAACAAGGGTTTTGCCACCAAGTACTAAGTCATGTTTTGCAGAGGGGTCAAATACTTATTTCCCTCATTAAAATGCAAATCAATTTATACAATTTTTGACATGCGTTTTTCTGGATTTGTTTTGTTGTAATTCTGTCTCTCACTGTTCAAATAAACCTACCATTAAAATTATAGACTGATTATTTCTTTGTCAGTGGGCAAACGTACAAAATCAGCAGGGGATCAAATACTTTTTTCCCCTCACTGTAGGTCTGTGTGTGTTGGTCTCAGTATAGGTCTGTGGCTCGTTCTCCTGGTCTGTCAGGTTCTATATATGAGTCTACAGGCCTGTGTGGGTCTCTGCGTCTCTTTGTGAGTCGGTGTGTGTGTGTGTGCGGTGGGGAGCGATAGTGTAGCGGTTAGCGCGCTGCGCTATGAACCTGGCGACCCGGGTTCGATTCCCGCTCACGGCCAACACCAGTGACGATTATCTGAATTGGTCCCGGGCCTCCCCTAGGTCGATTCAGCCTCAAATGAGTACCTGGTGCGGTGTGTAAACATCGCCACTAGGGAGACAAAGGCGGTCGGGCGTGGTGCTGGCCACCCACCCCCTCGTGTACCGTTCCGGCCTTTATAGGTGCTCGCTAACAGCACCTGCCCCTACAGTCTGTTAAGGCTACATGGGGGATCTTTTTGTGCGCGTGCGATTAAGTCTTTGCACGTGTCTGTCGGTCTCTGTGCGAGCATAGGTTCCAGCACGATTGCGTCAAGTCTCCATTTGATCCTGCGAGTCCCCCCCGTGCGAGTCTCGGGAGTGGACGGAGGGACGCCCGCTAGGGCGTGGCTCGGAAGCCACGCCCGCTAGGGCGTGGCTTCCGAGCCACGTGTCGAGTGGCGCGGCAGCTGTGCAATGTGGGCGAAGGGTGGTAGACAGCGCCGTTGGCGGGACGCGGTGGCATCCGCATCTCAACCAAATCGATCGCACTTCTCGACACGCGCGTTTCCCCGCCGCCACCCCATCCCCACCACCCCCCCCGCCCCCCCCCCCCATATTAAACCAAAAACTCAGAGCTCGATTTTTTTTGCGCCTGGCACCTTAACCCCTTTGCGGTTCCGCTTGACGCCGTGTGCTGCCCGATCGACGCAGCGCCCTCCGTGCCGCGGCCGGACTTGGAACGCGGAGGTTACCCGGCCACACCCTGCACCTTGTTAAACCGCGCGCGTTTCGCGTTCGGCCGTTGGGAAACGCCGCCCGGGAAGGACCTTCACCCGGCAGTGGATTGACCACGGCCGGCGGTGGTGATGATGATGATGATGACGACGACGGCGGAGGGATGTTCGTCCGGTACGGAACTCGCGGGAACGCACCTGCCTTAAACTATCTCCCGGGATGTGCCAACTTCGGGGCGCGTTGGGAAACCGCTGAGCGTTCTATAATTAGCTTCGCAACGAGTTATGCAACCGCGGTCCGACATGAATTATAGATTTGGCTTCGCTTTTTGAGAGAGAGAGAGAGTGGCCCGCGCGTACGTTCGGGAATTAAAACAGCTCCCACGTCGGCGGACTGGGCGTCAAGGCCAAGTGGAGCGGTCGGGAGGTCAGGGGTGGCTCGCTCCTCGCTCTCTCTCGGACAGTGGACCGACGGACCGGATCTCACGGACGCAAGTCGGACACGTCAATGCGAGCCGCGTGCAGCAGTGGACGGAGCGCGGCGAAGGTGTTTCGGAGAGGTGCGCGATTGGAATACACGCTCTAGACAATTTGTTGTACTTGCAAGACCGTTCTTGCAAGTACGCAATCCATTTTTTACACAATCCATTTTTTACACAATCCATTTACCGCACGGCTGTCTGGGAGTGCATACTTTCGGCGGCATTGTTTGAAGTCAACAAAAAACACGCACTAGTTTCGCCGTACCGTGTCTCATCAGCAGTGAGGCCCGCTTTATTTCGGTGTCAGTGAAGCGCCGATGTTACAGGCGAGGACTCTTCACTGTACGGGGTCCTAGTTCGACACGAAATTATAAAAATAATTTGGCAACTCAAAATATTCATTCACATCGTTGTGGAGAATGTGATTAACAAAACGATGGACAATTGCTTCCCCGGCGACATCGGATGCAATATATGCGTTCATTAGCCCGGCCCCTGGCCCTGCTTGGCCCCGAACCGCATTATAAAGTCTCGCGAGGCCAGCGTCGGCATGGTTTGGTTCCTGCTCGGCACCGCAAAAAAATATATATCTATGCGGCGCGCACAAAACTCTCTGACATCACGTGTCGTGAGGGGGGGACTGCGAGGTCCCACCGTGTCCATCTGCTGCTCGTCGAGCTACGTTGGCTTCCGGTTGACGTTGTTTTGAGCTCGCGCTCGCTACACACACACAGGACGCTTGCCGCAAATGAACCGCGTGACCTCGCTGATCGCGTCAAAGGAGCATAAACCATCGCGCCAACTCCTCGCCGTCGCCGCAGCAGCAGCAGCAGCGGCGGCGGCGGCGGCGGCTGTTGGCCGGCCATCGAACAAAGTCGGTCACCGCATCGCGGGCTTGCGGACGCGCTTCCGCGGCCGTCTGGAATGCTCTTCCTTCTGGTGTTGGGAAGGCACTGGGAAGCTGTGCACTTTCAAATCGCCATCGTCTAGATTGTCAAACTCATTTCTTCAGAACTGCTCTTTGCGCTCAGTTTGTTGTCCTTCCCCCCCCCCGCACCTCCGATTGGCGCGGTTGGCTCCGTTACGGTGCGAAAGAAGCC
Organism: Petromyzon marinus; assembly: GCF_048934315.1. NCBI lineage: Eukaryota > Metazoa > Chordata > Hyperoartia > Petromyzontiformes > Petromyzontidae > Petromyzon > Petromyzon marinus. The sequence continues at coordinate 5,483,468 of NC_133730.1, forward strand.
CAACGGGCACACGAGGAGGAGGGACCCGCATCGGCTAAGCGTTTGGGGCCGGCGTCAAACGATTGCCTGAGCTCTGCAGTCCTCTGTGTATGGGCCACCGACCATCGCGCGAGGTTGGTCGGTGGCCTCTCGCCGTTTCCGTTGGGACGCTGGGAAGGGCCTTGCCGGTGTGTCGGAGGCCCCCTGCGACGTCACCGCCGCTGCGCTTCCGCAAGGGAGAGAAGGTTCGGGGGCGCGCCGCTGCTGGTGGCACGGGGAGAGCGAGCGAGAGATGGGGAGAGAGTGAGGGAGACGGATCGCGAGCCCTGCAAAAGCTCGAGCCGGGCGAGGCCAAAACAAATGTCGTCGCGGCAAACCGCCACGCGACCGCGTCCCAGTGACGTCAGCCACGGCCGCCCCCCCCGCCGCCCCCGCTCTCACGGTCGCTGTCGCTTGCGGAAGAAGATAAATGTCTCGAGATTACCGTAATCGGTCGGGGAGGTGAAAAAAATTGATGAAAACCACCCAGATCGCAGCCTGATCTCATCGCTGTGCCGGGAGGCTAAAGCAGAGGACTGAAGCAGCCTGGTTGGTACAGTAATGGGCAGCTTGCCCCTGGGATTCGTCGTCCGTCGGCAGTCCGTCGGTGTTCGAGGACGACGTCCGTCAGGTTTTAGTGGTGGCTCTTGAGGTGGCCGAGGAGTCCCAATTCTGGATCCGCGAATCTTTTTTCGCGCTTTGAGGCCGCGCGGTGCCAGATGGAAGCGGAATCCGCGGTGCCCCGCGGTGCCCCGCGGTGAGCGCTGTGATGGGCGACCGGCGCCCCGTTGGGGCTTGCCAGGTGTTGTAGGACGTGGGGGGGGGGGGGCGGACGGAGGGTGGGAGGGGCTGCGAGGTGTGGCTCTTGATTAGGGGGGTGGTGGGTGGGGGGCTGCTGCGATGGCTTTAGGGAAGGTGACCTGAGCGGGCTCTCGCTGTTGGCTTCGAGCGGTACATTTCTTCGCTCGAATCGTCCGACAACCCAGAGCCGCGAGAATTGAAAAACAATTTAATCTTTCACCGCCGCGCGCCTGCATGCCCATCCCCTGTCTCTCACTCACCACTCTCGCTCTCACTCCCTCTCTCTTACTCACCCTCACTCTCTCTCGCTCTCTCGCTCCACTCTCTCTCACTCTCGAGATCTATCTCTCACTCTCTCTCTCACTCACACTCTCTCTCGCTCTCTCTCACCCACACTCTCTCTCACTTTCTCACTCTCTCTCACTCTCTCTCACCCTCTCTCACCCTCTCTCAATCTCTCTCACTCTCTCTCACCCACAATCTCTCTCTCACCCACTCTCTCTCTCGCTGTCTCACCCACCACTCTCTCACCCACACTCACTCTTTTGCTCTCTCACCCTCACTCTCTCTTGCTCACTCACCCTCACTCTCTCTCGCTCTCTCACTCTCTCTTACTCTCTCGATCTATCTCTCACTCTCCCTCTCGATTCTTGTCTCTCGCTCTCTCGTATGTCTGGTGGAAGTCTCATTTCCCTGAAGACTCACAACAGCGGACAGATAACCGCCCCCCCCCCGGCCCCCATCAGCTGAGACGGTCGGCTTCACTCCGCCACGGTTAAGTCTGGGGTGGCACAAACGATGGGTCCCCCGGGGCGTATTCTAATTCATCTAGCAAGACAGAATGTTTTTTTACATGTATATATAAATAATATATTTATAGAAATGTAGGGTTGCTGCCCCAGCAGCAGCATCTGCGATATAGCAGGGTGCCCACAGTGGCTATGAGATGTTAACTTCCTCGCCTGGTATACAGGAGCTCATGGGTTCGATCCCGACCTGCTGTATATTTGGAGTTTGTGTCTCTCTCTCTCATCATCATCACGGTGGCTATGAGATGTTAACTTCCTCACCTGGTATACAGGAAGTCGTGGGTTCGATCCCAACCCTGACGCCTGCTGTATATTTGGAGTTGTGTGTCTCTCTCATCATCATCACGGTGGCTATGAGATGTTAACTTCCTCGCCTGGTATACAGGAGGTCGTGGGTTCGATCCCGACCCTGACACCTGCTGTATATTTGGAGTTTGTGTGTCTCTCTCATCATCATCACGGTGGCTATGAGATGTTAACTTCCTCGCCTGGTATACAGGAGGTCGTGGGTTCGATCCCGACCCTGACACCTGCTGTATATTTGGAGTTTGTGTCTCTCTCTCTCATCATCATCACGGTGGCTATGAGATGTTAACTTCCTCGCCTGGTATACAGGAGGTCGTGGGTTCGATCCCGACCCTGACGCCTGCTGTATATTTGGAGTTTGTGTGTCTCTCTCATCATCATCACGGTGGCTATGAGATGTTAACTTCCTCACCTGGTATACAGGAGGTCGTGGGTTTGATCCCGACCCTGACGCCTGCTGCTGTATATTTGGAGTTTGTGTCTCTCTCGTCATCATCATGGTGGCTAGGAGATGTTAACTTCCTTGCCTGGTATACAGGAGGTCGTGGGTTCGATCCTGACCCTGACGCCTGCTGTATATTTGGAGTTTGTGTGTCTCTCTCATCATCATCACGGTAGCTATGAGATGTTAACTTCCTCGCATGGTATACAGGAGGTCGTGGGTTCGATCCCGACCCTGACGCCTGCTGTATATTTGGAGTTTGTGTGTCTCTCTCATCATCATCACAGTGGCTATGAGATGTTTACTTCCCCGCCTGGTATTCAGGAGGTCGTGGGTTCGATCCCGACCCTGACGCCTGCTGCTGTATATTTGGAGTTTGTGTGTCTCTCTCTCTCCCCGTGGCCGCTTGGATTTTTCTCTTGGTCCTCTGGTTTTCCCCGACACATTTAGAATCAACGTCACGCGTTTTACAGTGTTTGGCTGCTGCTATACAAGGGTGGTTACGATCCACGTCCCAAGTCCTGTGCGAGTTGCGAGCATCTGTCTAGGAGGATTTACTGAGTTCACGCATTGGCTGAAACACACGATAGCAATTGGGCAGGGGGAGTGGGCCTTGGGGGAAAAAAAAAATCCATCTGCCATCTTCGCTCCGCATTTAACATTTCACCGATGTATTGATCGGAATGGATTTCCGTGTGAACAATGCGCGTGCTTCAAAACCTGCGCGTGCAAACGGATCGACTCGTGCGTGATTGACGCGGTGCGCTTAAATCGTACTAACGGCGACACAACAAATGAACAGTTACGCGCGCGACAATGATTAGTAGATTTTTATGTTGTTGCCGTGCTGGTGTTTGTGTGTGTGTGCGCGCGATGTGTGCGGGGCGCGTGTCTGCTGTGTGTGTGTGGTGTGTGTGGGGGCAGACTCATAGAGACACATAGAGACACATTGGGGGTTGAGGGGGGTGGGTGATGAGATGGCCTGAGCCGCCCCCCCCCCCCCCACTAACAAATTTATCGTTGACTCCCAGCGGTCGCCAGAGCTTTTGTTCCCTTCAAAGAGCGTCGAATGGCAATCTCGTACAATGTATTTATTTGATATATTCAAAGTTCTGGAGTGTTTGAAATTAACAGGTACACCGTGTTTAATATTACGGGGGAGGGGGGGGGGGGAGATGGTAGGGGGTTTAAATGCAGTCCATTGGTGAGAGAGCTCAGGAAAAATCCGAATCGGAAATTGAGAGATCTTCTCTTCTCACTCACCGCCGCCTATGAACGTTCAATCAATGGCCGGCTTTCAGCTTTCGGCTAGGATGCTCTGACATGGCCATTGGGAGCCCATCCCAATTTACCCCGGACGGTGGATAGTTCTGGCGTCAGATGATTGAACTGTTATTACTGAGTTGATGGGTTCAGATCCTCGGTTCAGATCCTGAGTTCAGATCCAGGGTTCAGATGCTGCGTTTAGATCCATGGGTTCAGATCCTGGGTTTAGATCCTGGGTTCAGACCCAGGGCTCAAATCCTGGGCTCAGATCCTGGGCTCAGATCATGGGTTTAGAGCATGAGTTCAGATCCTTGGTTCAGATCCTGGTTTCAAAGCCATTCAGCTGCCAGTTAATAACCCATTTTCCCCGGCGTCGCGGGTAGCACACATTTTTTTTTGCGAGCTATTTTAAAAGTCACAATAACCTTATGGTAAATTAGCGTTCCAATGGTGCTGAGAAGCACTTAATTACAGTTTTGCTCACGGTGCGTAATGCACTGGAATCAATTAGCAGGGGCAATTACCCGGGATAAACGTGCACGCCGTATCAAAAAGTACACACACACACAGAGAGAGAGAGGGAGAGCTGCGTTCATCCCGTGCGATGACGTAGTTTTGCCGGCGAGGTGATTCGGGGTGGTCGCGCGCCCTGCGTGGCTGTGAAACAGCGGCACCCTCTGGTGCGCGCCGCGGTGAAAGGTGGAGCCGCTCGCTTGCGTCGTGTACGAATTGAGTGTTTTAAAACAATCCATCGGCCTGCATCAGATCCTTGTTGAGGGTGAGCTCAGTCTATCGCCCCCACCCCACCCCCCCCCCCCATCTAAAAACTAAACTATTTTTTAATATACCAGGTAAGGCGACCTGAGCTATATAGTTATTTTTCAGACGCGACCTGGCTATCACAAATGACAGCTCAACGAAGCGGCTTATCGTGTGGGCATGTATAGACGCAGCCAAATACGCTGAACTCGTGACGTTGATTCTAAACGTGGAGGGAGAACAGCGGAGGACCCGGAGAAAAATCCACGCGACCACCCGGATAGAGAGAGAGACACGCAGACTCCAAATATACAGAAGCAGGCGTCAAGGTCAGGATCGAACCCACGACCTCCTGTCTACCAGGCGAGGTAGTTAACATCTCCTAGCCACTGTGATGATGATGAGCGAGACGCAGACTCCTAATATACAGCAGGCATCAAGGTCAGGATCGAACTCACGACTTCCTGTGCACCAGGCGAGGTAGTCAACATCTCCTAGCCCCATCGCGCGGGGTGGGGGTGGGGGGACACTTTCGGCTCTCGACGAGCGAGCGGAGGGGATCGCACGGCCGGCCCTACCCCCCCCCCCTGGCTCGCTGTGACACCAACGGCCAGGGACACAGATTTTGTCTTGCGTGCCCCGACAAAGCACGTGTGTGCACGTGCGTGTCGGGGAGCGGTGGTGTGGCGGTTAGCGCTACGCCGTACTACCACCTCCGGCCAGCCGAGTTCGATTCCCGCTCGCGGCCAGCGCCGGTGACGATTATCTGAACCGGTCCTGAGCCTCCCCCTCGGTCGACTCAGCCTCAAATAAGTATCTGGCGCAGCATGCAAATATTGCCACTAGGGAGACAAAGGTGGCCGGGCGTGGTTGCTGGCCACCCATCCTCACGTGTGCCGGCCTTTGTAGGTGCTACTCGCTAGCAGCGCTTGCCCCAACAGTCTGTTAAGTCTACACGGGGGATCTTTGTCTTTGTGTGCGCGGTTTGCGCGCCGTGCGACATACCCGGCGGCCCGAGTTCGATTCTCGCTCGCGGTCGGCACCAGTTTGACGATTATCTGGACTGGTCCTGAGCCTCTCCAGGGCCAGTGCCTGGTGCGGTGTGTAGTAAACATCGCCGCGAGGGAGACAAAGGCGGCCGGGCGTAGTGGTGGCCGCCCACCCCCCCCCCCCCCCCCCCCACCCTCTTGTGCCCGCTAATAGCACTTGCTCTAAAAGTCTGTTCAGGCTACGGGGGGGATCTTTGTCTTGTCCATGTGGATGTGGGGAGCGGCAGTGCAGCGGTTAGTTAGCAAGATGCTGCGCGTCTTGGGGGGGGTGGGGGGTGGGGGGTGGGGAGGGGAGACAAAGGCGGCCGGGCTGGCGTTGTTCCAAAGCTCGGGAGCCGCAGTGGCAAAAAGCCCGGATCGCCCCGAGGGGGGAAGAGAGCCTTCGAGCGAGCCGGTGGGGCGTGGAAGAGAAATGAATGAAGCGCGCGTGCGGAGAGCGCTGCTGGGGAGGGGATACGCTCCGCGCGCCACATCCGCCTACGTATAATGGACGCAGGCTCGTTCCGGTGGACGTTAATCCACTGCCTTTTACGCTCTCGACGAGGCCCTTCTGCGAGGCGGGAATCAATGTTGGAGGCAGCGCTGCGCATCGCAGCGTTTTTTGTGGTTGCCTCGTCTTTTTTTTGGTCTGGAATGCATTTTTTCCGTTGATTGGAGACTCATTCGACAACGGGAATGACCGCCTCTGCCACGGTGTTGTGTGCACGTTGAGTTTCTTTCGCGCCGTACGTAGCCAACCGTTTTACTTAAATGTTGTTACCAGGTAAGGCCCCACTGAGTCCGGGGTCGAACCCACGAACTCCTGTATACCGGGCGAGGAAGTTAACATCTCCTAGCCACCGTGACGATGATGATGATGATGATAGAGAGAGAGACACGCAAACTCCAAATAGATAGCAGCATGCATCAGGGTCGGGATCCAACCGGCGACCTCCTGTACACCAGGCGAGGTAGTCAACATCTCCTAGCCACCGTGGCGCCCCCCCCCCCTCGGTGTGACGGTCAGCGGCGCGACCTCTGGGCTTGCGACCCAGAGGTCACGCCGGTTTTTTATTCCATCTCCCGCCGCGGAAGATGAAACAATACGTGGGGTGTTTTAAGTATGTTGCGTGTATGTACGTTGTGCTTCCAATCTCGTGAACGGACGCGACCGAGCGGATTCGGAAGCGCAGGGTGCTGAAGCTGACACCGCCGGAGGGACGCGAGTTTGGATTCAGGTTTTTTTGCCCACGCGTGGTGAAAGCTCTTTCCCCAGCGCCGGCGGGGTTTTGAGAAGGTTCTTTGGGGGGGGTGGGGGTGGGTGGTGGTGGTGGTGGTGGTGGAGGAAGGTGGATTGTGTTCTTGTTTGGCTCGCGTCTCTCTCCTCTCGCTCCCTCCTCTCTGTCTGTCTCTCCCGACGACGCCAACCAACTTCTCGAGTGTCCGCCGATCTCGGGCCCTGGCCCAGGTCACCATGACGGCACAATAACACAAAATCACGATCAGTGTGCGCCTTCAACTTACCCCCCTCCCCCCCCCCCCCCCCCGGCGCGCACACCGCTGAGCGTGCCCGTCGGGAGTTGCGTCGTGACGCTAGCACGTGACCATCGTGCCTCACGGACAGACGGGGCCTGGGTTGGACTCCTTCCTGCGGGGAGTTTGATCTGGTGTGAGCGCGGGGAGCGGCGGCGCGGCGGTCGGCGCTACCCGCGACCGCTGGTTCGATTCCTGCTCACGGCCAACACCGGTGACGATTGTCCGAACCGGTTGCTGGGCCTCGGCTAGGTCGGCTCGCCGGCGTATCGGCGCGCAGACATCGCCGCTGGGGAGACACAAGGCCGTGTGGTTCCGGCCACCCACCACCCCCCACTCGTGTGCCGTGCGCCCGGCGTTCACAGGTGCTACTCGCGAACAGCGCTCGCCCCAACAGGCTGTTCGGTCTACACGGGGGATCTTTTGTCTTTGAGTGAGTGAGCGGGTGGAGTTTGTGTTCTCTCCCCCTGCTCTGCATGGGTTTTCTCCCGGGTTCTCTGGCTGCCCGCCCACCCACCCATAGCACACTGTCACCGCAGCACATTGCAAACGGTATTTTTTGCCAAACATCCCAATGCTCAAAGGCCATCTGCGAAATGGCTCGATTTGAGGTGACGCGCAGCAGCAACGTCCATGCTCTCGTCCGATAACTTGGCAGGACCCTTCTTGAGTCCCTGCGATGTTTCAGCGTAAACAGGCATACCAATAATAGTAATGTTATGAACACTTGCGACAGGGCGTCATGGAGTTCCATCCAGTGGTGGTTGAGAGAGGCCAACAGAGAGACCGATGGGGGTGCTGCGATGACAAGATGTTTACTACCTCGCCTGGTGTACAGGAGGTCGTGGGTACCATCCCGACCCTGACGCCTGCTGCTGTATATTTGGAGTTTGCGTGTCTTTCGCTCTCATCATCATCATCATCACGGTGGCTAGGAGATGTTAACGACCTCGCCTGATATACAGGAGGTCGTAGGTACCATCCCGACACGATGCCTGCTGCTGTATATTTGGAGTTTGCGTGTCTCTCTCTCTCATCATCATCACGGTGGCTAGGAGATGTTAACTACCTCGCCTGGTGTACAGGAGGTCGTGGGTTCGATCCCGAACCTGACGCCTGCTGCTGTATATTTGGAGTTTGCGTGTCTCTCTCTCTCATCATCATCATCATCACGGTGGCTAGGAGATGTTAACTACCTCGCTTGGTATACAGGAAGTCGTGGGTTCGATCTCGAACCTGATGCCTGCTGCTGCTGTATATTAGGAGTTTGCGTCTCTCTCCCCGTGGTCACGTGGATTTTTCTCCGGGCCCTCCAGGTTTTTCCCCTCTACATTGAGAATCAACGTCAAGTGATTACACTCTTTGGATGCTGCTATTAATTTCCACCATGCTAAGCCACATTGTGGGGCTGGCATTTGTGGCCAGGTCGCTTCCGAAAAATAGCTATGCAACTCGATGCATTAAAGCATTTTATAATAAAAAAATTCTAACTTTTAATGATGATGAAAAAAATACAATCGGACTTACTCGCCAGTGCATTCGGTCAGAGATTCTGTAAGATCTGTCGTGAACATGCCTCCGGTGAGCACGGTTGGCTATGTACGGTGCGAAAGAAGTTCAACATTAATACTCCACTATACACTGCACTATACACTGCACAATACACTACTCGACTATACATTGCATCACTAGACACTCCACCACTATTATTGAAAACGTATTTATTTAGAAGCACACTTGGCTATGTACGGCGCGAAAGAAGTTCAACATACGTACATTCACTCACCCACCCACTTACCCACTCACTCCCGCACCTCCAATTAGCACAAGTGTTTACATTCCTGCTGATTGGTCAACACCAAATGCAAGCTTGGGGCAAGGCAGCAAAATAACAACAGCAGGCCCAGACCACACCAAGACAACAACGACAACAGTCCCAGACCACACCAAGACAACAACAACAACAGTCCCAGACCACCACCAAGACTACAACAACAACAGTCCCAGACCACCACCAAGACTACAACAACAACAGTCCCAGACCACACCAAGACAACAACAACAGTCCTAGACCACACCAAGACAACAACAACAGTCCTAGACCACACCAAGACAACAACGACAGTCCCAGACCACACCATGAAAACAACAGTCCCAGACCACACCAAGACAACAACAGTCCCAGACCACACCAAGACAACAACAACAGTCCCAGACCACACCAAGACTACAACAACAACAGTCCCAGACCACACCAAGACAACAACAACAGTCCTAGACCACACCAAGACAACAACAACAGTCCCAGACCACCACCAACACAACAACAACAGTCCCAGACCACACCAAGACAACAACAACAACAGTCCCAGACCACACCAAGACAACAACAGTCCCAGACCACACCAAGACAACAACAACAGTCCCAGACCACACCAAGACAACAACAACAGTCCCAGACCACACCAAGACAACAACAACAGTCCCAGACCACACAATAACAACAGTCCCAGACCACACAAACACATTAACAGTCCCAGACCACACCAAGACAACAACAACAGTCCCAGACCACACAATAACAACAGTCCCAGACCACACAAACACATTAACAGTCCCGGACCACACCAAGACAACAACAACAGTCCCGGACCACACCAAGACAACAACAACAACAGTCCCAGACCACACAAACACAACAACAGTCCCCGGTTAATAGGTCAGGGCGGATTTGCGACGGTCCCAGACGCGCTGCCATTGAATGAGCGACGGCCTAACCACGGCCGCTTTGACGTTTGGTCACGCGGCTTTGGCGTCCGCGTGACTTGAACTCCGCCGCCGCCGTCGTCACGTGTTTTACTTCGGTGAGTTTTTTGTTTGTTTGTTTGACGCTTCGTCGAATGTTTATTTTCCCCGAGAATGGGGGAGGAGCGGGGGGGGGAAATCTAAAATAAAAAATCTCGAAGTCGGGTTTCAACGTAACCGGGGACCGCGTCTCCGGTGGGACCGCTGGCGCTTCGTAGCCCCGGCATACGAAGCCGTCGCGCGCTTCGAATCCGTACGCAGCGGAAGGTCACGAACGATGACGACGACGACAATGATCCGCAAGAGGTTTTTTTGTTTGTTTGGGTGAGATCGTGCGAATGTAAATGCTGTGTCGTTGAACTCGCCGCCACCACCACCACCACCCGACACGGCCAATTAGCAAGGGTTTGTCACGTTGAACGGGACGTGGCAGTTCGTCGCCAGCACAGCGCACCCGGTGTGTTGGAGAGAAAATCCGCAACATGGTAAATAAATCCACGACATTGTAAATGTTGCGGATTTACTCTCCCAACATAACGGTGCGCTGTGCTCGTAACGAACTGGCACGTTCTGTTTACGTGACAAACCTTACTAGTTGGTTGTGGTCGGGTGGTGGTGGCGGGTTTAACGACACATTATTTTATTTTCTACCCACGTGACTTTACCGAAAGAAGCAAAGAGTATGGATTCCTGCAGTCACGAAAGCTTCAAATCAAGACACATTCATATATTTACGCGATCTAACCCCAAAAAAAAAACCTCTGCGTAATATTGGTCGCGAAAGCCTACGTGTTTAAGATGATGATGATACTCCTTGGTTGTTTCGGTAAAGTCACGTAGGTATAAAATAACATAATTCAATCACGACGTTTCGATCGCAACACAAGCAATCATCATCAGGTGGAACAGTTACAGCAGGAGAACTGCATGCCGGTCGCTCGTGCTACGATCGAAACGTCGCGATTTAATTTATTTATTTTCTACCTACGTCGTGACTCTACCGAAAGAACCAAAGAGTATGGATCCCCGCAGTCACGAAACACTTCAAATCTAGAATGATGATGATGATGATGGCGATGATGACGATGATGATGGTGGTCGTAATAATCCTCGCGAACCTCAATTTATATTTGACAGCTCTCTCCCGGGTCGGCCCGCCGCGTCACGCGAACATTCCCCGCGACGTTCGTGCCGTCGTTTTGATCTTTGCAAAACATAACGGCAATAGTTTGAAGCGTCGCGATTCTGACTGGCGCGCTTTGGTGGCTCCGAGGCCGCATGCCCTGGCTCGCCACGAGATGGGGGCGCCGCCGCCAATTGTCGACTCCGCCTGTTCTGTCTTGCGCGGGCAGCTTCATCCAGCAGTGGATCGGCCGTGGCTGACGACGACGCAAACGGAAGGTGTGAAATATCACGGCGGTCGTATTTTAACCGCGTGACATCTCCACGCAGGCGCCGAACGCTGTTGTCGCGATCGCGTTCATGTCGGCCTGAAAAAGTACCGACGGATTTGCCACTTTGCTCAGTCAAAAAAGAGATGAACTTGAAAGGGCCTCCCTCCGCTCCGTCGTGATCTCGTGATGGGGTACAGCGGCTGTTTGTGTTTCCCATTGGATGCTTTGTCAGCTTCGCTTTAGCTGGGGTATCATCAGAATTGCAATGTTTACTTGGACTGAAAGAACCCCTTTTTGACACATTCTAAATGTGGAAGGGGAAAATCCGGAGATTGAGGGAGAGAGACACGCAAACTCCAAATATACAGCGGGCGTCAGGGTCGGGATTGGAACCCACTACCTCCTGTATACCAGGCGAGGTAGTTAACATCTCCTAGCCACCGTGATGATGATGATGATGAGAAAGAGAGACACACAAACTCCAAATTTCCAGCAGGCATCAGGGTCAGGATTGAACCCATAACCTCCTGCATACCAGGCGAGGTAGTTAACATCTTCTTTGCCACCGTGAATGATGATGATGATGAGAAAGAGAGACGCGCAAACTCCAAATTTACAGCGGGCATCAGGGTCAGGATTGAACCCATAACCTCCTGCATACCAGGCGAGGTAGTTAACATCTTCTTTGCCACCGTGATGATGATGATGATGATGAGAAAGAGAGACGCGCAAACTCCAAATTTACAGCGGGCATCAGGGTCAGGATTGAACCCACAACCTCCTGCGTACCAGGCGAGGTAGTTAACATCTTCTTTGCCACCGTGATGATGATGATGATGAGAAAGAGAGACGCGCAAACTCCAAATATACAGCAGGCATCAGGCTCAGGATTGAACCCATAACCTCCTGCGTACCAGGGGAGGTAGTTAACATCTTCTTTGCCACCGTGATGATGATGATGAGAAAGAGAGACGTGCAAACTCCAAATATACAGCGGGCATCAGGCTCAGGATTGAACCCACGACTTCCTGCGTACCGGGCGAGGTAGTTAACATCTCCAAGCCACCGTGATGATGATGAGAAAGAGAGACGTGCAAACTCCAAATATACAGCGGGCATCAGGCTCAGGATTGAACCCACGACCTCCTGCGTACCAGGCGAGGGCGGCAACATCTCCGAGCTCCCACGGCACCCCTTCTGTTCCAGCGAGCGACGATATCGTGCGCGGTGGCGGCGACGGCGGCGCTGCCGTTCGGGAAATCCGCGGCCAAGCGACTTTGGGGATTTGCGAACCGGCGTCCGCCCGCCCGCCCGCCCGCCCGCTCGCCCGCTCTGGCTGTCCCGTCGCGACGGTCGTGCAACGGCGTTCGGCCGGGGCCCGCGGGCCTCAAAAAAGTGTGACGGCTCAGCAATTCTCGGTTTTAATAAGGGGGGCCTCGAATGATGCGTGCCCATGTACATTTTGTTTCTGTTGACGATGTCAAACGGGTTATTTATACGGCGTAAACTCGTCCCCACGGGGGGAGGGGAGGGGCGCGGGGGGTGGCGGGGGGAGGGGCGGGGGGGGGGGGGCTGCACCCGTGCCACTCTCGCGCGGCGTGTGCACACGCGCGTCTGGGGGGTGGGGGATCACGCCACAGTAATCCAGCAGTGGATAGACCGCGGCCGATGACGACGGCGACTGTCCGCGATAGCGACACGCAGACGCGCGCGCTCCTGGGCGCGTTAACCGAGGACCCCGCCGTGCCTGCACACTGGACGTGCGTCGTTTGCCGCGAGAAAAAATTGGGGGGGGGTGGTTGCGGGGGCGGGGGGGGGGGCGACGCGGATGGATGGCTCTGGCGCGATCGGGCGGGGGGTGGGGGGGGGGTGATGGGGGGGGTTTCCTCGTCGCGCGGCTTCAGTGCCCGTCCGCCCGCTTCTCCGCCCCCCGGAATCACGTAAAAAGAGATGAATCGTCCAAACCCCAGCTTGTGTGTGCGTGTGTGTGCGTGTGTGTGTGCGTGGCGTGTGTGTGTGCGTGCGGCGTGTGTGTGTGTGTGCGTGGCGTGTGTGCGTGTGTGTGTGCGTGTGTGTGTGTGGCGTGTGTGTGTGCGTGGCGTGTGTGTGCGTGGCGTGCGTGTGTGTGTGGCGTGTGTGCGTGGCGTGTGTGCGTGTGGAAGCGATGCCAAATAAACAGCTGAGATGGTGGGGACGCCGCGCCGCTTGAATGTTCCAGGGTCTCGGTGTGCTGGTTTCAATAAGGGGGGGGACAGCGCTGGCTACGGTGGCATTTGTCGTTTTAATGATTGTCGTTTTAATGATTGTCGTTTTAATGATTGTCGTTTTAATGATTGTCGTTTTAATGATTGTCGTTGCCGCGTCTTTTCTCGTGGCGTTGATGACCGGGTGGGGGGTGTTTGCTTTGTTGTGGCAGCCTTCGGGCGAAAGCTGTTCTCGGCTCGAATTAATTCGAATTAAAACACCTCGTCACATATCACGGGGGACCTTTTTTTTTTCGCCAGCCTCGGAGTATGAAAAATAAGAAATCGGTGTTTACCCTTCCTGGCAATAATGAAACAAGGAGTTGTGTTAAAATGTTCAAATGCCAAATAGATTCAAACTTTTTCAAGGAATCAAGTGACTGCATTAAGCACACACAACTGCGGTACGTTGTTGTTGAACATGCAAACAAACAGGTGATAATCTGTGATGCGTTGTCTCTGAAACCGATTGGCCGACGCCAGAGATAGCGGCCTTTTTTATGGCCTCGTCTCACCACCAGTGTCAGACCCAGAGAACATTTATCGCTCGGGGTCTCTCTCTCTTTCTTTCTCTCATCATCATCACGGTGGCTGGGAGATGTTAACCACCTCGCCTGGTTCGCAGGAGGTCGTGGGTTCCATCCCGACCCTGACGACGCCTGCTGCTGTATAACTGTAGTTTGCGTGTCTCTCTCTCATCATCATCACGGTGGCTAGGAGATGTTAACTCCCTCGCCTGGTGTACAGGAGGTCGTGGGTTCGATCCCGACCCTGACGCCTGCTGCTGCTGTATGTTTGGAGTTTGCGTGTCTCTCTCTCTCTCATCATCATGACGGTGGCTAGGAGATGTTAACCACCTCGCCTGGTTCGCAGGAGGTCGTGGGTTCGATCCCGACCCTGACGCCTGCTGTCGCGGATTTTGGCTGAGGCGGGGAGGGTACGGCTCGGCCCCGCTTAACGAGCGTCTCGGATCGGGCCCGGAATCGGCGCGCCACCGCGCGCTCGCATTGCCGTCCGCCGAAAGGTTTAAAGCTGCGAGGAAGAAAACGACTTCTTCTTTGGTTCTTTCGGTAAAGTCACGTAGAATGAGAATAAAATATTAAATTAATAAAACAACACAATAAAATTCTCACGACGTTTCGGCCACAACACAAGCGGCCTTCTTCAGGTGAAAGGAACAGATCCGTCGGGAGGACAGAGCTTCAATGAGCTTCAACCACAAAAAAAAAAACCGTGAACCGGTGCCACCGTCAACCGCGAGGGGCGACCGTACGTCGATTGCCCCTATGCCGTTCGTGTCGTGTCCTTGGCGGGCCTCGCGTGTCCCTACGACCGGCAGGCAGGAAAGGTCAAAGTTCGTCGTCGTTTTAATCTCACTAGCGCCGGGGTGACTTTATTGATTCAAATTAACGCGCTCCGTGGAAGGGGACCCGGGGTGGAACGGCAGTGGATCATTAATTTACGCGGCTGACCTCCGCATCCAAACTCGCCGTGCGGTGCTGCGTCGTCAGTATCGAAGCTTAACCGTTTTTCTTGTTTACACGCTTTCTATTAACTCCCTATGTTGTTGTTGTTGTATCCTCAAATCTTGTAACTCAATTTTAACCCACTTCCCAATGTGGTATCGGCTGTAAACTTGGTTATGCTTGTGTCATACTGATGACAATACTATATTCTATCATTAAAAATACAGATTTTTAAACAGGGGCGGAGCCAGGGGGGGGTGACAGGGGGGGTGACATTCTGCGTATAAGTGTACGACACTCGGTCTGGCGGACTCCGTGCAACTGCATTGTCAGAGTGTGTCGCCAACCGATGGTTGTCTAGTTCAACAGCCTGACTCTCTCTAAATCATTCTTGAAATTAAAATTTGTTGAATGTCACCCCGGCCTGAAATCCTGGCTCCGCCCCTGTTTTTAAACATTCTTTTTTACACGTTATGTTTCGGCTTGGCTCTAATTGTCCACGCTCAACTGACGTTGGCTGTGATTGGCCCACGGTCCCCCTTACGTCGTGGCAAGCTTTGGGGGCCACTCCCTGGAGTCGTGGAGTTCTGCCATTACTCGTACCGGTACATTTCATGAAAGCGTGTTTTTAAACAAGTGTTTTTAAATATTACTTTATTTATTTCGCAGGTGAGGCCCCGCCGACCTCCTCTGCAGCTCTCTTTGTTGTCAGAAGTGAACCCGGCTCGCTCGATCGTTGTCGTCGTGCGGACGTTCAGGGCAGCAGCCAAATATTCCTGACGCGCGTTTGGTAGGAGGGCAAAGTACAGGAACGGTAAACAAATGGCTTTAATAAAATACGCACGTACAACTTAACAATGCTATATAGATTTTGATTTAAAGCTTTCGTGACTGCAGGGATTCATATTCTTGGTTCTTTCGGTGAAAGTCACGTAGAAGGAAAAAACAATAAGGTGTTATTGTTTTATATTTTTATTATTTTGTTGTTTCCCTTCTACGTGACTTTTACCGAAAGAACCAAGAATATAATGCTATATAGCTATCACAAATGATAGCTCAACGATGTGGTGGCAGTCAAATACTCTAAACGCCGTGACGTTGATTCTATTTGTGGAGGGAAAAACCGGAGGACCCGGAGAAAAATCCACAACGATCATGGGGGGGGGGGGGCGGGAGAGAGAGAGAGACAGAGGAGGACACGCAAACTCAAAATGTACAGCAAGCGTCAGGGTAGGGATTGAACCCACGACCTCCTGCGCACCTGAACGGAGAGCGTTACACTTTCGGGATTTGTCGCGTTCAGGCCGGGCGGTGCGGTGCTACCGCCCAGTGCCCCGGAGCAATATAGGGGCCTGGGTTCGATTCCCGACTCGTTGGCGTAGGTCCGTGCGGAGATTGTGTACGTTCTCCCCCTGTTCTGCAGAGTGTGGAGTTATTGGGTCAGCGTGCTTGATAGCAACACTTGCCCCAACAGTCTGTTGAGGCTATAAGGGAGGTCTTTGTCGTGTTGAGTGTTGAGTGAGCGTTAAGTTCGTGGAGTTTGTATGCTCTGCACCCCGTTCTGCATGGGTCACCTCTGATTTTTCCTACCTGGACGGTGGGTGGGGCTACTTGGGCCGTGGGCGGGGCCACACGGTCAGTGGGCGGGGCCAGTGGTTTATTGGGCGTGGCTATGCAAAAGTGGGAGGGAGGGAGGAGCTGCCGGCTCACTGTGTGCGCTGGTGGAGCCTCCCGGAAATGTGCCACCCTTATTAACCCCATTCCCGCTGCGAGACGTCTGCAAGCCTTGCACGTACGTCGTCGGGACGGGAAAGGGTTGATAAAAGGTCACAACATAAATACAAACAAGGGGTACAGTGAGCTCAGCTCTGAAACGTTATTGCTCACAAGGCACTGCTGGTGGGAAGGGCCTCGACTCGGAGCAGGTCTGGAGAGCCCCTCTCGGAGGGTGTATTCGGCCTGCTGTTACACGCTCGCCAGGAGCTTCGGAAGAGGCGGGAGTTACCCACAATTTATTTCACCACAGGCCGCCCCGCCCGGTCGACTGGCTGTTGCCGCGCCCGATGATACTGCCAGCTGGTTAGAAGGCAGGGCCATTGACTGTAAATGTGTCACTGTCCGGTGCCGGGAGGTGGAATCCGAATCACCACTAACTCGTGCAATTTCTCCCCTCTTTCCCCCTCGCCCTTATCGCCTCTCCGCTTTCTTCTCTCCCCTTACTCCTCTCCCTTCTCGTACCTCTCCTCTCCGCTCTCCCTTGTCCCCCTCTCCCTTCTATCTCCCCTTCTCCCCTCTCTCTCTATCTCTCTCTCTCCTGCTCCTCTCGCCCCCCCGCACGGCGCGCAGGCACGGGCACGTTTGGGCGCGTGCTGCTGGTGCGCGACGCGGCGACGCGCCACCACTACGCGCTCAAGAAGATGAGCATCTGCGACGTGATCCGGCTCAAGCAGGAGCAGCACGTGCACAACGAGAAGGACGTGCTGCTGGAGTGTGACCACCCCTTCATCGTTAAGCTGTACGCGCCGCACACGCACGCACGCACACACACGCACGCACGCACGCACGCACGCGTGCGCAAACAAAAGAAACAAAGGCAAAGATCCCCCGTATATCCTGAACAGACTGTTGGGGCAAGTGCCGTTGGCGAGTAGCACCTCGCGACGATGTTTAATGCACACCGCGCCAGGCGCTCAATTGAGGCGGAGTTGACTTCGGAGAGGCTCAGGACCAGTTCAGATGATCGTCAAACTGGTGCCGATCGCGAGCGGGAATCGAACTCGGGCCGCCGAGTTTGTCGTACGGCGCGCTAATCGCGCACACAGAAAAAGATGTTTGTTACACACTGCCACGAGGTGCTCGTTTGAGGCCGAGTCGACCTAGGGGACGGCCCACGACCGGTTCAGATATTCATCACCGATGTTGGCCGTGATCGGGAATTGAACGCGCACACAGACACACACAACAACAACCGCCATTCGCCACTAAGTGGCGGTGACATCACCACGACGCTTGTGCCAGGCCATGTGCACCTTGAGGCCACTTGAAGCGTCGAACGCCCGCTGGCAGGAGGTCACGGGGCAGACCCACACATATGCACACGCACACACACACATATAGACGGACACACACACATGGACGGATGGACAGCGATCGGTGGCGATCGGCTTGACGTCCTGAGCGTAAATTAAAGTGCACCGTTTTTTCTAACATTGTTTCAAGTAAAGAAATCTATAAAAAAAAATTATTTTACCAGGTAAGGCCCCACTGAGCTTATATCGCTCTATTTCAGAAGCGACCTGCCCACAAATGATAGCTCAACGAAGTGGGCTTATCATCATCACTCGTATGTTTATAATTAACGTACAGCATTGTGGGATTCAATTAGTTTGCATTACGCTAACATTTAAAATATTTCGATTTAAAGCTTTCGTGACTGCAAGGATTCATCTTCTTTGGTTCTTCCGGTAAAGTCACGAATAAAATAATAAAATAACACAATAAAATTCTCACGACGTTTCGGCCACAACGCAAGCGGCCGTTTTCAGGTGAAAGGAACAGACCTGTCGGGACGACAGAGATTTAAAATATTATCGCTAATACATTTTGTTCCTTAAGAGTTTCATTTTTAACCCACAGCATGTGTATATTTTTTAAATGTTTAATTAAACAAACCATTTCACGTTTTTTGCCCTGCTGAGGAAGGGGGGTGGACCTTTGGATGCGCGTGGGGTTGGTGGTTTCGAGGACGGGCGGCTTAAAATCGCAAGCCAAATTTGGGTCTGCGGGGTTGTGTGTGCGGTGGTGGTGGACAGGGTGGCTCGCATTTAATTTGATTCATTTTAGGGGGCTGGGTGGGTGGGGGGGGGGCTGGGTGGGGTGGGGCGCAAAGGGCCGCTGTGGTCAAAATTAGTCCGTGAGAGATTTTCATTTAATTTTTTTTGCCGTTGTTGAGCGCGTGGGGAAATACTTTAACTTCTGGCAAGAAGGTTGCCCCTTAAAATAGAAAACGGTACCCGAGGGTACGTTGGCAAATGTTATAGTTACAGTCACACACGCTTATATATAGAAACATTTGCCACCCATCCATCCCTCCTCACTATGTCCAGTTGCCGAATCGGCAAAGATTCAGCCCGCTACTTTTTTTTAGTTTGTTTACGGTGTGTGGAATTACGGTAGGTGTGTGCAGCTGATGCGCCGCCAGCGTTGAATGATTGAAGGCGACAAGTCTCGGGGGTTGAGGGCTTGGGGCTAGGGATGAAGGAGTCATCGGAGTCGGGTCCATTGCCGGGCGACGGTGGTCGTGGTGGTGGTGGTGACGGTGGTGATGAAAGTGGTGCTGGTCAGTTTTAACACGTAGGCTTTCGTGAACCAATATTGTTCGCAATGTTGCCAATTAGTTCCGAGTTCAGCATTAACCGGTTGTGTGTTGGAGAGTAAACCCAGACCCACAACATTTACAATACGAGTAAGAAATTGAAGGACCATGATGATGATGATGGCGGCAACCGGTGGTGCTTAGCGACGGTGTCGTCGCCGTCGGTGACGTTGCCGGTGACGTCACCGATGACGTCGCCGCCGGTGACGTCACCGATGACGTCGCCGCCTGTGACGTCACCAACGGCGACGCCGATCTCCTCCGACCCCCCACCCCGCGCGCCAGGTTCTGGACCCACCACGACTCGCGCTTCCTCTACGTGCTCATGGAGTACGCGCCGGGCGGGGAGCTCTTCACGTACCTGCGCAACCTGGGGCGCTTCTGCGACGCGTACGGCCTCTTCTACGCGAGCGAGCTGGTGTGCGCCATCGAGTACCTGCACGGTATCTCCGTGGTGTACCGCGACCTCAAGCCCGAGAACGTTCTGCTGGCGCGCGACGGTCACGTCAAGCTCACCGACTTTGGCTTCTCCAAGAAGCTCCACGAGAAGTGAGCGGCCCGCGTGCGCGGGCGGTGGATCGCTGGGTTTCTTCGCGCGTGCGTGCGTGGTTGTGTTTTAGCGTGGTTGTGTTTTTGCGCGTTTGTGTTTTCGTGTGTTTTGTGTTTTGTGTTTTCACGCGTTTGTGTTTTGTCTTTTTGCGTGGTTCTGTTTTTCTGTTTTTTTGTGTGTTTTTGGGTGTTTGTGTTTTTTGCGTGTTTGTGTTTTTGTGTGTTTGTGTTTTTTTTGTGTTTGTGTTTTTGCGTGTTTGTGTTTTAGTGTGTTTGTGTTTTCACGTGTTTGTGTTTTTACGTGTTTGTGTTTTAGCGTGTTTGTGTTTTTGTGTGTTTGTGTTTTTTTTGTGTTTGTGTTTTAGCGTGTTTGTGTTTTAGTGTGTTTTGTGTTTTCACGCGTTTGTGTTTTGTCTTTTTGCGTGGTTCTGTTTTTCTGTTTTTTGTGTGTTTTTGGGTGTTTGTGTTTTAGCGTGTTTGTGTTTTTGTGTGTTTGTGTTTTTTTTGTGTTTGTGTTTTAGCGTGTTTGTGTTTTAGTGTGTTTTGTGTTTTCACGCGTTTGTGTTTTGTCTTTTTGCGTGGCTGTGTTTTTCTGTTTTTTGTGTGTTTTTTGCGTGTTTGTGTTTTAGCGTGTTTGTGTTTTATGTGTTTGTGTGTTTGTGTTTTTGAATGTTTATTCTTTTGTGTTTGTGTATTTTTGTGTTCGTGCTTTGCTTGTTGTTTGTGTTTTACATGTTTGTGTTTACCGTGCGTGTTTGTGTTTTGTGCGTTTGTGTTTACTGTGTTTGCGTGTTTGTGTTTTTTGCATGTGGCAAGCCCAGTCACAATGTGCTGTCCACCCATTTTCTCTTGTGTCGTGGTTGTGGGGGTAACAGTGGCATTCTAAAACTAAATTAGGTAGCTAGCTACCTAGCTCTTTTTTTCAGAAGCCACCTGGCCATCACAATTGATAGCTCAACGAAGTGGCGGGTTATCATCATCATCGTGTCAAAATTTACAGCAGCCAAATACTCTAAACGCCGTGACGCCGATTCTAAATGCGGTGGGGAAAAACCGGACGACCCGGAGAAAAATCCACGCGACCGCGGGGGAGAGAGAGATTGAAAGAGAGACGGAAACTCCAAATATATACAACAGGGTTGGTATCGAACCCACGGCCTCCTGAATACCAGGCGAGGTAGTTAACATCTCCGAGCCACCGTGATGATGATGAGAGAGAGAGACGCGCAAACTCAATATACAGCAGGCTTCAGGGTCGGGATCGAACCCACGACCTCCCGCATGCCGGGTCGAGGGAGTTAACGTCTCGCCACCGCGGTGCCACACCTACTTGCCGTACCGCCCGGTGGAGACGACAGGGGGTGCCGGTGAGGGTGGGTGTGGGCGGGGGGGGCGGTTGGTGGGGTTTCGCGATGGCCGTTCCGGCGTTGGGTGGCAAGACGAGAAGGCTTGCTCCGCCCTACATCCACGACCTCCGTCAGCCGCGTCTGTTGCGTCGAGTTCGTTAAGATCCTCAGAAACGTGCATTGCTCACTGTCTCTGCGGTCTCTCGGCTTCACACTGCGGGGGACGGGGGGGGGGGTGGTGCCTCCTAGCCCGTTCGAGGTCAGGGGACTTCCGGGACACTTGCAGATCTTCAGATGGGGCGCCATGGTGGCGAGATGTTAACTACCTCGCCTGGTATACAGGAGGTCATGGGTTCGATCCCGACCCTGACGCCTGCTGCTGTATATTTGGAGTTTGCGTGTCTCTCTCTCTCATCATCACGGTGACTAGGAGATGTTAACTACCTCGCCTGGTGTACAGGAAGTCGTGGATTCGATCCCGACCCTGACGCCTGCTGCTGTATATTTGGAGTCTGCGTGTCTCTCTCTCTCATCATCATCACGGTGGCTACGAGATGTTAACTACCTCGCCTGGTGTACAGGAGGTCATGGGTTCGATCCGGACCCTGACGCCTGCTGCTACTGTATATTTGGAGTTTACATGTTTCTCCCCGTGGTCCCGTGGATTTTTCTCCGGGTCCTCCGGTTTTTCCCGCCACATTTAGAATCCACATTCGGCTGCTATAGATTTCAACACGATGAGCCACATTGTTGAGCTATCATTTGTGACCTTCTGAAAAAGAGCCATGCAGCTCATCGGGCCTTACCTAGTAAATGAAATAAAAAGATCTCGACAAAAAACGCATCCGTTTGAAAAGCAAAAAAACGGCTTGCTCACTCTTCAGTTGTTTCCAAATGTCTTCCTCGCTTCTTCCTCTTTCCCCGGTCGATGCGTTAACTATTTTTGCCCGCCTTTTCAATGCACGGCGGCCTGAGAACCACCGTTTAAGGGGAGCTCTGTAGGTCGAAATGGCGATTATTATTATTACCGCGTCCCCTCCCGCTGGCGCCTGCGCTCGTAACGTCAGTCGGCGCGCGTTGGCGTTCGCCGCCCTTCCCTGGAGAGAGACCGGCCCTTCCCCTCGTCCGTCCGTATCTCGCCCGTATCGAAAAATACACACACACACAGCCGCGTTGAGCCCCGACGCGGTTTGCTTCTGCCAGGTTGGAGCTGTTCACCTCGCGCGGTGGTTCAAGGTCGCGCCCCGCCGTCTTTCTAAGTACGGTTAAACCTTGTGGATTGCGAGTAACTTGGTCTGCGCGAGTGTTTTGCAAGACGAGCAAATTTTTTTTTAAAATAAATAATAATTTCATCTCCTTCGGTTCTTTCGGTAAAGTCACGTAGAATGAGAATAAAATTATGAATTAATAAAATAAAATAACACAATAAAATTCTCACGACGTTTCGGCCACAACACAAGCGGCCTCGTGTGAACCAAAGAAGATGAATCCTTGCAGTCACGAAAGCTTTAAATCGAAAAATAATAATTTGATAAACGAGCGAGGGTCTTAGCGATACGAGTAGTAGTACGTGTACACGCTTTGTACTGCCGAGCGTCACGTGATCACACAACTGATATACGAGCGAGGTCTTTCAATACTAGCAGTGTACGTCTATACGCTTTGTACTGCCGAGCGTCACCACAACTGATATCCGAGTGCTTTGATACACTGGTGCTTTGGATTACAAACACGTTTCCGGAACGAATTATGCTGCGCAACCCACGGTTTTACTATGCTCTTGTTCTTTCTATTCTATTTATTATTCTTTCTATTCTTGTTCTTTCTATTCTATTTATTATTCTTTCTATTCTATTTATTATTCTTGTTCTTTCTCTTCGATTGCGCGGCTGTGAACGGTGGCGCCGGCGAGTGGCTGCGGCGGGGTGACGCGTGAGAACGCGCTTGCGTGCATCACCTACGAACCGAGCGTCGAAAAGTCCATCGGCTTGCGTAGGACGGCCCGTCTAAGGCTAAACTATAAAACGAAACGATGTTTTGTTATTTTGCCACGTAAGGGCCCACTGAGCGACGTAGCTCTTCTTCAGAAGCGTCCGGGGAATCACAAATGGTCGCTTGGCGAACTGGCGGCTTATCAGCAGACGTAGAGGGGGGGGGGGGGGGAAACAACAACAGGACCCGGTGGGACACGGAAACTCCAAATATTCGGCAGACGTCAGGGTCGGGATCGAACCTACGACGTCCTGCATACCAAGCGAGGTAGTTAACATCTCCTAGACACCGTGATGATGATGAGAGAGAGAGAGAGAGACACCGCAATGACCTCCCCCCCTCCCAAACACCCCACCGCCGCCTGCCTGACTGTGGGCCCCTTTCCGCCAGACTCTGCCGTTCCCGACGGCGCTGCCATCTGCCACGGTAGCAGCAATCATTATCTTAATTGGCTTTTATTTGTTCTGTTTTTTTCCGCGTCAACCTCATTAGCGGGGGGCAAAGCCATTCCTAAGCCTCGCTGTGTGTCACAGACGACTGTTTGGGTTTTGTGATTAGGCCGGGGGGCGCGGGGGGGAGGGGGGGGGGCGCGGGGGGGAGGGGGGGGCGCGGGGGGGAGGGGGGGGGCGCGGGGCGTTTAAGGCGGAGAGGGGGGGGGCCGGGGTACATTTTTGCCACGTTCGGTTTTTTTGCCAATTGGGGCCCAACATTTAGCCACGTTACGCGTTTGCGGGCTCGCGAAAAACCCGCCGGTGTTAACCAGGGTGGCCGCGCGGCCTCCTGACCGCCAAATCTGCAAGACGGTGCGTGAATGCGTGCGTGCGTGCGTGCGTCTGTGTGTGTGTGTCTGTGTGTGTGTGTCTGTGTGTGTGTGTGCGTGCATGCGTGTGGGGGGGGGGGGGGGAGCGGTGGCGCAGCAGTTAGCGCTGCCTCTACAAACCCGGCTGTGACGACTATCTGAACCGGTTCTGGGCCTCCCACTGGGGAGACAAAGGTGGCCGGGCGTGGTGCTGGACACCCGACCCCTTCGTCTGTCGAACCGGTCTCCGTAGTTTCTCTCCAATAACCCCAACAGTCTGTTCAGGCTATATGGGGGGGGGGGGTGGGGGGTGGGGGATCTTTGTCAGCAGCACAGTGGTTTCGCGAACTTCACTGTAAACCCCGCCACCTGAGTTCAATTCCTGGCCCGTGGCTATCGCCATTGTCGACCGCTATCCCAGCTCCTGGCGCGTAGGCGTAAACATCGCCACCGGGGGAGACAAAGGTGGCCGGTCGAGTGGCGCTGGACGGAACCACCCCTTGGTTGCGCGGTGCTCGCCTTAATAGCTGCTCGCTAACACGTGGTCGGCAGCGGTGCTTCGGGGCCTACAATCCCGCCAACCTGGGTCATGGACGTCATCCACGGAAGCGGCGTCCGAATCCCGTCCTGGGTCTCGACCTTGGCCGACTCGGCCGTAAAAAGTAAAAAAAACACAACAACCGGTGGCCCGGGTGTTGTGGCAACTGGGGAGACAAAGGCGGCCGGGCTTGCGACTGGCTACGCCACACCCTCGCGCGCCCTTAATAGGTGCTCGCCGACAGCACTTGCAGCGGTGGTCTCGCACAGCCCCAGCGAGGCCGGGGGGGGAGGGGGCGGTAGGGGTTGTCTCGTGTCTGCGTGCGAGTGCGCTGTGCCCTTCACGTGGACGCGCTTTGGATGTTTAACAGCGTGCGGTGTGGGCTGCATGCGGCCCGTCTCAACAGGCGCTCGCTAACATCATGATCCCTCTCTGGTCCCTCTCACGTCCACACCCACCCCTCCACCCCGTACGTTTCATAAGAGACGGACGGACGGACGGACGGGCGGTACCGATGATCTCTGCCGCTCTCGCCTTTGCGACTCTGCCCGGGGGCGGGCGGGCGGTCGTGCGTGCGTTCATGTTCCTTGGCGTTTGCTCTTTGCGTGGAAGAAGGGCCCCCCCCCCCCCCCCCCCCGGGACCGTTTGTCCCGATGATAAATTTAGCCCACGATGTTACCGCTCGCTCGCTCGCTCGCCCTCCCGCGTACGTAATGTGCGTGCCCGTGTTGTGCTGTGCCGTGCCGTGTGAACACACACACACAGGAACAAAACTGTTTTTCTTTTACCAGGTAAGGCCCGCTGAGATACGGTAGCTCCTTTTCCAGAAGCAGGCCTGGCCATCACAAATAATAGCTCAACGAAGTGGCCTTATCATCACCATCACGTGGGCATTGTAGCAGCACCCAAATACTCTAAAAACGCGTGACGTTGATTATAAATGTACAGGGAAGAACCGGAGGACCCGTGGAAAAATCCACACGACCAGGGGAAGGAATGCGCAAATATGCAGCAGCAGGCGTCAGGGTCGGGATCGAACCCACGACCTCCTGTACACCAGGCGAGGTAGTTAACATCTCCTAGCCACCGTGATGATGATGATGATGCTGAGTGAGAGAGACACGCAAACTCCAAATATCCAGCAGCAGGCAGCAGGCGTCAGGATCAGGATGGAACCCACGACCTCCTGTATATCGGGCGAGGTAGTCGACATCTCCTGGCCACGTGGCGTGACGAGCATTCGCGGCGGGAGAGTGCCGCTCGTTGGCCAGGAAATGAACCCGTCCGTAATTTACGTCTTCGCTCCTGCCGTTCCTCTCAACAACCCCACACGGCCATAACTCTCTCTGGCACTCACTCCTCTCTCTAGGTCCCTCTCGCTCACTCACTCACTCCTCGCTCTCTGCCAATGCGTCACGTGTTCATGACAGCGACAGCAGCGGGGGGGGGGGGGGCGATCCGTTGACACAGGCCCTCTTGCGTCCCGGGCCAAGTGAAGTGGAGGGACGGAGTGGAGGTAGAGAGTGGAGGGAGTGGAGGTAGAGAGTGGAGGGAGTGGAGGTAGTGAGTGGAGAGAGTGGAGGGAGGGAGTGGAGGGAGTGGAGGGAGGGAGTGGAGGGAGTGGAGGGAGTGGAGGGAGTGAGTGGAGTGAGTGGAGGGAGTGGAGGGAGTGGAGAGAGTGGAGAGAGTTGAGGTAGTGAGTGGAGTGAGTGGAGAGAGTGGAGAGAGTGGAGGGAGGGAGTGGAGAGAGTGGAGGGAGGGAGTGGAGAGAGTGGAGGGAGGGAGTGGAGGGAGTGGAGGGAGGGAGTGGAGGGAGTGGAGGGAGTGGAGGGAGTGGAGGGAGTGGGTGGAGGGAGTGGAGGGAGGGAGTGGAGGGAGTGGAGGGGGGGAGTGGAGTGAGTGGAGGGAGGGAGTGGAGGGAGTGGAGGGAGGGAGTGGAGGGAGTGGGTGGAGGGAGTGGAGGGAGTGGGTGGAGGGAGTGGAGGGAGGGAGTGGAGGGAGTGGAGTGAGTGGAGGGGGGGAGTGGAGGGAGTGGAGGGAGGGAGTGGAGAGAGTGGAGAGAGTGGAGGGAGTGGAGGGAGAGAGTGGAGTGAGTGGAGGGAGGGAGTGGAGGGAGTGGAGTTAGTGGAGGGGGGGAGTGGAGGGAGTGGGTGGAGGGAGTGGAGAGAGTGAAGGGAGGGAGTGGAGGGAGTGGAGGGAGTGGGTGGAGGGAGTGGAGGGAGGGAGTGGAGGGAGTGGAGGGAGGGAGTGGAGGGAGGGAGTGGAGAGAGTGGAGAGAGGTGAGTGGAGGGAGGGAGTGGGTGGAGGGAGTGGAGGGAGTGGAGAGAGTGGAGGGAGGGAGTGAGGGAGTGGAGGGAGGAGTGGAGAGAGTGAAGGGAGGGAGTGGAGGGAGTGGAGGGAGTGGGGAGGGAGGGAGTGGAGGGAGTGGGTGGAGGGAGTGGAGGGAGGGAGTGGAGGGAGGGAGTGGAGGGAGGGAATGGAGGAGGGAGAGAGTGGAGGGAGTGGAGGGAGGAGAGAGGGAGGGAGTGGAGGGAGTGGAGAGAGTGGAGGGAGGGAGGGAGTGGAGGGAGTGGAGGGAGTGGAGAGAGGGAGTGGAGGGAGTGGAGGGAGGGAATGGAGGGAGGGAGAGAGTGGAGGGAGGGAGTGGAGGTAGTGGAGGGAGGGAGTGGAGAGAGTGGAGGGAGGGAGTGGAGGGAGGGAGTGGAGTGAGTGGAGGGAGTGGAGGGAGTGGAGGAAGGGAGTGGAGGGAGTGGAGAGAGTGGAGTGGAGGGAGTGGAGGGAGTGGTTCTTAGTGGAGGGGGAGGGAGTGGAGTGAGTGGAGGGAGGGAGGGAGGGAGTGGAGGGAGGGAGTGGAGGGAGTGGAGAGAGTGGAGGGAGGGAGTGGAGAGAGTGGAGGGGAGGGAGTGGAGAGAGTGGAGGGAGGGAGTGGAGGGAGGGAGTGGAGGGAGTGGAGGGAGGAGAGAGTGGAGGGAGGGAGTGGAGGGAGTGGAGGGAGGGAGTGGAGGGAGTGGAGAGAGTGGAGGGAGGGAGTGGAGGGAGGGAGGGAGTGGAGGGAGGGAGTGGAGGGCGGGAGAGAGTGGAGGGAGTGGAGGGAGGGAGAGAGTGGAGGGAGTGGAGGGAGGGAGTGGAGGGAGGGAGTGGAGGGAGTGGAGGGAGGGAGTGGAGAGAGTGGAGGGAGTGGAGGGAGTGGAGGGGTGGAGGGAGGGAGTGGAGGGAGTGGAGGGAGTGGAGAGAGTGGAGGGAGTGGAGGGGAGGGAGTGGAGTGAGTGGAGAGAGTGGAGGGAGTGGAGGGGTGGAGGGAGGGAGTGGAGGGAGTGGAGGGAGTGGAGAGAGTGGAGGGAGGGAGTGGAGGGAGTGGAGGGAGGGAGTGGAGGGAGGGAGTGGAGAGAGTGGAAGGGAGTGGAGGGAGTGGGTGGAGGGGAGTGGAGGGAGTGGGTGGAGGGAGTGGAGGGAGGGAGTGGAGGAGTGGAGGGAGGGAGAGAGTGGAGGGAGTGGAGGGAGGGAGTGGAGGGAAGGGAGTGGAGAGAGTGGAGAGAGTGGAGGGAGTGGAGGAGGTGGAGGGAGAGAGTGGAGTGAGTGGAGGGAGGGAGTGGAGGGAGTGGGTGGAGGGAGTGGAGAGAGTGGAGGGGGGGAGTGCAGTGAGTGGAGGAGGGAGTGGAGGGAGTGGGTGGAGGGAGTGGAGTGAGTGGAGGGGGGGAGTGGAGGGAGTGGAGGGGGAGGGAGTGGAGGGAGTGGAGCGAGGGAGTGGAGGGAGGGAGTGGAGGGGTGGAGGGAGGAGTGGAGAGAGTGGAGGGAGTGGAGGGAGGGGGAGTGGAGGGAGTGGAGGGAGGGAGTGGAGTGAGTGGAGGGGGGGAGTGGAGGGAGTGGAGGGAGGGAGTGGAGAGAGTGGAGGGAGTGGAGGGAGTGGAGAGAGTGGAGGGGGGGAGTGGAGTGAGTGGAGGGAGGGAGTGGAGGGAGTGGGTGGAGGGAGGGAATGGAGGGAGGGAGAGAGTGGAGGGAGTGGAAGGAGGAGAGAGTGGAGGGAGTGGAGGGAGTGGAGAGAGTGGAGGGAGGGAGTGGAGGGAGTGGAGTGAGTGGAGGGAGTGTAGGGAGTGGAGGGAGGGAGTGGAGGGAGGGAGTGGAGTGAGTGGAGGGAGTGGAGGGAGGGAGTGGAGGGAGGGAGTGGAGAGAGTGGAGGGGAGGGAGTGGAGGGAGGTGGGAGGGAGTGGAGGGAGGGAGTGGAGGGAGTGGAGGGAGGGAATGGAGGGAGGGAGAGAGTGGAGGGAGGGAGTGGAGAGAGTGGAGGGAGGGAGTGGAGGGAGGGAGTGGAGTGAGTGGAGGGAGGGAGTGGAGGGAGTGGAGAGAGGAGGGAGGGAGTGGAGGGAGGGAGTGGAGGGAGGGAGAGAGTGGAGGGAGGGAGAGAGTGGAGGGAGTGGAGGGAGGGAGTGGAGGGAGTGGAGGGAGGGAGAGAGTGGAGGGAGTGGAGGGAGGGAGAGAGTGGAGGGAGGGAGTGGAGAGAGTGGGGGGAGGGAGGGAGTGGAGAGAGTGGAGGGAGTGGAGGGAGGGAGTGGAGGGAGTGGAGGGAGGGAGTGGAGGGAGTGGAGAGAGTGGAGGGAGAGAGTGGAGGGAGGGAGTGAGTGGAGGGAGTGGAGGGAGGGAGTGGAGAGAGTGGAGGGAGGGAGTGGAGGGAGTGGAGGGAGTGGAGGGAGTGGAGAGGGAGAGGGAGTGGAGGGAGGGAGGGAGGGAGTGGAGGGAGGAGAGTGGAGGGAGTGGAGGGAGGGAGGGAGTGGAGAGAGTGGAGGGAGTATAGGGAGGGAGGGGAGGGGAGGAAGTGGAGTGGAGGGAGGGAGTGGAGGGGAGGGGGACTGTCTCGTGAGTCGGAGGGGTCGCGACTTCCGGGTCATCGCCAATCAGTGGCAATGCGCACGGCAGAATGCCTCCCTCCATTGACAGCGATGAAGAGAATACAAATTGTAACGCGCGCATTTTTCGCGAAGGACCAAAGTTCAGTTGTGACCCAGCTCAGAGTTGGAACCTGCTCCATCCCAGCTCAGAGATGGAACCCTCTCACCACGTCGTGATTTGCCGAGTGGATTTATTTTTCCTCTTGAGCCGCGAAGTTGCAGCGCCTCCTAGCGGTGTCGCCGCAGCTTCGCGGCGCTGCTCCAGCGGGTGGCCCGCTGACAGCAACCTCTGCCCCCCTGTCCACCGCGTGTTGTCAAATTGGAATCTCTCCGCGTGGGTCTCTCTGCGCGTGTGTTTGGCGTTGGCGACGGTTAGCGGCGCCCCCCCGCGCTACCCAAGTTGGGTTCCCGCTCACGGCCATCGCCGGTGACGATTCTCTGAATCGGTCCCGGGCCTCCTCCTCCCCCCCCACCCCACCCCCCCTAGGTCGACTCGGCCTCAAATGAGTACCCGGCACGGTTGTTTAAGCAACATCAGCAGGGGGGAGACAAAGGCGGCCGGGCCTGGTGCCTGCCGCCCACACTCTCGTGCAACGTGCCGACCGTGATAGGTGTGCTACTCGATAACAGCGAGATGTTGACTACCTCGCCTGGTACACAGGAGGGGCGTGGGTTCGATCCCGACCCTGATGCCTGCTGTATTTTTGGAGTTTGCGTGTCTCTCTCTCATCATCATCATCACGGTGGCTAGGAGATGTTAACTACCTCGCCTGGTGCACAGGAGGGCGTGGGTTCGATCCCGACCCTGACGCCTGCTGTATTTTTGGAGTTTGCGTGTCTCTCTCATCATCATCATCATCACGGTGGCTATGAGATGTTAACTACCTCGCCTGGTGCACAGGAGGTCGTGGGTTCGATCCCGACCCTGGAATTTGCGGTGTCTCTGCGTGGATTTTTCTCCGGGTCCCCCTGGTTTTCCCCCTCCACATTTAGAATCAACGTCGCGCGTTTAGAGTGTTTGCCTACTGCTGTAAATTCCCACGCGTTGATGATGATGATGATTACCAAGCCAATTCGTTGAGCTGTCACTTGTGATGGTCAGGCCGCTTCTGAAAAAAAGAGCTACGTAGCTCCGTGGGCCCTTACCTGGAAAGATAAAAAAATAATGTATTCTTGGTATTTTCGGTAAAGTCACGTAGAAGGGAAATAATAAAATCATAAAAATCAAACAATAAAATTCTCCCGACGTTTCGATTGCAACACAAGCAATCGTCATCAGGTGTGAAAACCACAGCAAGAACATTTTCTTGCCGTGGTTTATTATTTTATTATTTCCCTTCTACGTGACTTCACCGAAAGAACTTAAAACTTCCGCTCAGTTATAGTCTTGGTTCTTTCGGTAAAGTCACGTAGAAGGGAAACAATAAAATAAAATTAAAATATATATTGTTTCCCTTCTACGTGGTGACTTTACCGAAAGAACCAAGAATATTAATCCCTGCAGTCATGAAAGCTTTAAATCGGAGTTAAAAAATAATGTTGTTTTGTTCGCATATCTTTATTTTACTTGTTCACCGTTCCTGTACTTTGCACTCCTATCGTGTCTTCGTGCCGTTCGTTGTTGCAACGTTCGGAACCCGCCCCTACTGGGCATCTTTGAAAAAAGAGCTTCGCAGCTCATCGGATTCCTCCGGTGTAAAGAAATATTCCGATTCTGTAGCGTGGTGGGGGGGTGTACGGACACGCATTTTGGTGACGTGATTACGACCCCCGCAAAAAATATCTATCAATTGTGAATCGTGATCTTGGTTCGCGAAAGCTCAGTGGGGCCTTAACCCGGTCAAAATCAAAATAGTTTAGTGTTTAGTTCATCGATGTGCTAGTCGCAAGCAGGACTTGCCCTCACGGTCTTTTGAACGCCACACGGTGGGGGTGCATCTTTGTGTTTGTGCGCGCGTGGTCAGGACGTACACGCTGTGTGGCACACCGGAGTACCTCGCCCCGGAGGTGATTCAGAGCAAGGGCCACGGCTTGGCCATCGACTGGTGGGCGCTCGGAATCCTCATCTTCGAGATGCTCTCCGGGTGAGTGACGACGCGGTGACGATGCGGTGACGATGCGGTGACGATGCAGTGACGATGCGGTGAGGATGCGGTGAGGATGCGGTGATGATGCGGTGACGACGGCGACGACAGGGCGACGGCGCGGTGACGACGCGGTAATGTGGTGATGATGTGGTGATGATGCGGTAACGACGCGGTGACGACGGGGTTATGACACGGTGATACGGTGATGATGTGGTGATGATGCGATGGTGATGCGGTGATGATGCGGTGATGATGCGTGGCGACGGGGCGACGACGCGGTGATGAGGTGGTGCGAGCGGCTCGGCGTTAATGTCATTGAAAGAGGTGCAGCAGCAGCAGCAGCAGCAGCACAGCGCTGTTTTTACAGAGACGTCGTCACTCGCCGCAGGGAACCGTAGCGACGCGACCGTCGCCACTCCACGATGCCGATCGGTGGTGCGGGGGAAGAACAGCGAACACTAAAATCAGTTTCTAAAGAAATGAGCTTTCCCGACGATGACGATTTAAAAGTGGCGTGCAGCTCCCAGTGGCCTCCGAACGTCGGAAGTGAAGAGAGCGTTCCAGACGGCCGCAGAAGCGCGTCTGAAAGCGCGGGGGCGAAGGCGGCGGGCGCCGCCGCCGCCGCTGCGAGGAACGATGACCGGAGTTCGCGCGACCAACTCCGGTCGAGATCGGCGAGGTGTCGCGCTCCGTGCGTAACGAGTGCCGACCTTGCAACAACGGGGTTTGAAAGCTCGGCAAACCTGGGGGGGGGGAATAGAAAAAAAGAGGTCTGCGGCTCGATGAACCCGGGCACCCCCGTGAGGTTACCTATTTTGTTTTTTAGACAGCAGGTGGCGCCCCCGACCTTGCGTTGTCAAAATGACTTTGCAGGGAAAGAAATCGGCGCGCGAGTTCACGCGCCGGACGCGGCCGTCCGCCGGCTTCGGAGGCGCGTGGTCAGGCAGGCAGGACGGGCGCTATCGACCTTTACACCAAACTCTGCGATCCTGTATTGCGTGCGACGTTCGGCCTCGCCCCGTTGTCGAGCGTGCGAATAATGAACGCGGGGAGGAAACCGCAGCGCCCGGGGGAAACCCTCGCATCCGAGGTGGTGGTGGGGGGGTGGGGGAGAAGGGGAGGCGAGGTTGGTTTCCCCCGTACAGATGGAGTACGGACGGGGAATTAGCCCGCTCGCAGATGGCTGCTTGGCAACCCCGGCGGGTTTTGGGTGTCTCTTCGACGTCTCTGCGCGTGATTCGCTGACCCTCGCCGCCGCCGTCGCCTCTGCAGCGCCGGGGCTACGCGCAGCCACGCTGATTTTGTAGCGCGATTCGGCGCTGCGTTGCTTTTCTGCTCCGTCGTGTGGCGCTCCGGCACGCCCGCTGAGCACGGCCGGCTGCGTACGGCGCGAGGGAAGTCCCAGCGCGCGCCCCGGTACGTGTCCGGCAAGCGGCCTTCGCGAGGCTCCCGGCGAGGCCGCCGTTTCTCCCGTCGCCGCGCCTGGTGGGGTTAGGTGTCGGGAATTTTTTTTTTTTAAAACGCGCGGACGGCAGGGGGCCTTCTCTGTTTGCCGCGCGGCGTTCGTGCGAACACACGGAGGGTGGGAGAGAGGGGGAGAGAGAGGAGGAGAGAGAGCGTCGTAATTTAATTTGCGGCTAGCGTGGCGGAAACACGACGACGAAGATAAAAACGAGGGTCGGATAAAAGGCGGAGTGGGGAAGAGAGAAAAACTAAAAGAGGAACGATTCCCGGGGGCCCGCGTTGCTACGGTTGCACGTGCAAGCAATTTGCAGCGGCACCGCCATCGGAGATGGGAGACCAAGTTGCGGATGGCCGTACTCCCCTCCGCAGGGGGTCCTTGATGCGAAAACACGGGGCCCAGTGGTGGAGAGTGAGCGGAAGGATGCTGGGACGCGGGTTGGGGGGTCGGCATCTCCCCCTAGTGCCTTCCGCTGGGAGGGGGGCGATGGGAGGGGGGAGATGGGAGGGGGGCGATGGGATGGGGGAGATGGGAGGGGGGAGATGGGAGGGGGGAGATGGGAGGGGGGAGACGGGAGGGGGAGATGGGAGGGGGGGGACGGGAGGGGGGAGACGGGAGGGGGGAGACGGGAGGGGGGAGATGGGAGGGGGGAGACGGGAGGGGGTCGATGGGAGGGGGGGGACGGGAGGGGGGGAACGGGAGGGGGGGGGACGGGAGGGGGGCGATGGGAGGGGGGAGACGGGAGGGGGAGACGGGAGGGGGGCGACGAGAGGGGGGCGACGAGAGGGGGGAGACGGGAGGGGGAGACGGGAGGGGGGGGGACGGGAGGGGGGGGGACGGGAGGGGGGGGACGGGAGGGGGGAGACGGGAGGGGGAGACGGGAGGGGGGGGGACGGGAGGGGGGCGACGAGAGGGGGGCGACGAGAGGGGGGCGACGAGAGGGGGGCGACGAGAGGGCTAGCTGGGAGGGCAGCGTGCTGTAGAATGTGTGTTTGTTGTCTCTCTCTCTTTCTCTCGTCATGCCGCCGCTGGGTTTTGTGGTTTCTGTTCATCAAGCCGACCCTCTCGGTGGCGACAAATTGCTTGAGCGTTTGAGACGGGATCTTTAGGGGCGTCGGAGTGTTCTTTGCCGTGTTTTCACGTTTCCGGCCCCGTTCAGCAGACTTAATTTTTGGCCGTGTCGAATGCGGAATCAAAAATAATTTTGTTTAAATACATTTTTCGTCCCGGTTGAATGCCACGCAAAAATGCATTCTGTCCAAACGGACGCTTTAATTAGGGAAACGTTTGCGTAGGTTGTCTGTAAAAATTAAAACGATTGCTCATTAAATTAATCCTGATTTGTGTATTTGGAACATTTATTTTTTCATGATAATTGGAAAAAACTTTTTCTCAGTTTAATTTTTCTCTCCAGCTGTTTCAATCGAGCATTTTTTTTTGCGGCCTACTCGTTTAAGGTTTCCTCTTTTGATCTTTAATTTCCTCAAATTATCCTGACCGTCAACATTCTTTCCCACCAAATGCCAAGCAGCCCGTCCGCTCGTTCCCCTCCCTCTAGCTAGCCACTGATCGAAACTTTTATTCCGACGGAGTGTGACAAGGACAGTGACTGGAAAAGTTGCGCTTGCCAAAGCAGATGGTGCAGTTGTAACAACGCGAAAAAAAACCATGCAAAATCAAGTTGTGTGCTAACTTGGCAGAGTTGCAAGTACAAAAATAACAACAACGACAACGCATAATTGAAAAATTATTTGGCCATTTGGGGATGTCGTATTAATTTGGAGAAAAAAAAACACGTTTTGGGAGGGTATTTCTGGGTAAGTTTTTCTCCAAGTTTTCTTGTTAGCTCACCCATATTTTAATTGGCCATCGAGCAAAACTCAATTTTTGCCTCTTAAACAGACCTCGCAACTAAATTGTGTGTCGCACGCCCTCAACCACCCTACGCAGCCAATCGAGTGGAGGATTCGCTGTGTATGTTGTTGGAGTTTGCGTGTCTCTCTCCCTCCCTCCCTCCCTGTGGTGGCGTGGATTTTTGTTCTCCGGGTCCTCTGATTTTTTTCCCCTCCACGTTTAGAACCAGCGTCTCGAGAA